>NW_007578634.1:102976-149798 GCF_000690725.1 Stegastes partitus
CACACACACACACACACACACAAACCCCTCTGCTGTTAATTGTTGAGCAGAAATGAACATCAGCCACCTCCCCACCATCACTTCTGTCAGCAGACGAAAAAAGTTCGGACAAAGATGGAGTACGGAGGGAGGATTCTCTCTCTCTCTCTCTCTCTCTCTCTCTCTCTCTCTCTCTCTCTCTCTCTCTCTCTCTCTCTTTGTTGCTCTCAGATCAAGGGTTGGAGTGAAAAGAGAGAGAGGCAGAGAAGTGGTTTGGTGAATGTTTCTTTTTTGGAGTGTTAAGGGTCTTAAGATTCAGCTCTAAAACAGCTTGTGTGGGTATATGTGTGTGTGTGTGAGAGAGAAACATGCAGACAAAAGCTGAGACATGGGGAGCTGTTATTTTCACTGAGTGCGTGATTGTGTGTGTGTGTGTGTGTGTGTGTGTGTGTGTGTGTGTGAATCTGCTGTCCGCTATAATTAAGTCAAAAGACTTTACAGGACTATGGAGGTGAACAGCTGGTCCACCTCTCGCTGCTTCTCTTTAACTAACACACACACACTCGGGCGCGTGAGGGAGAATGAGCTTTATTTATTTAATAATTATTAATAATTAATTCTGAATAATTGCTGAACGTTGAATTATATACAGAATATTTTGTTCATATATTATTCAGCTTTCCACGTGCGTTTCAACAGAATTTAAAAACACTTAATTTGAACCACATGATACTCATATTTAAAAAAAAAAGATTTACATGGATTATTGATTTGGGTATTGACCCTTGCATTTTGAATTTCCATGTAGTTTTTTTTTTTTATAGAAATGCGTTTCTATACAGACATCTAACGGAGACATAGATGTGTGTGCATATACATGTGTGTGTGTTTAAGTGCCAGAAAGAGTCACGGTCATGTACACACACACACACACACACAGAGACACAAATAAGGGAAACAATTAGAGCAGCATATGTTTTTCCTCGTATCTGAAATTAGTGTACTGGGTCAAGACAACGTGCTTTCATTGTATAAACACAAGAGTGAGAACAAGAGTACAATTACCATTATCTGTGTATGTGTTCGCACTGGTGTGTGTTTGGTGTGGAGTGCTCCTCAGCCTGGTTAGTGTCCCTTGCTCATGTAGTAGCTTGGCGCTTATTTATTACCAAAAGCACTTGCACCGATTAGCGCTGTACAAAAAAAAAAAGTCCCATTTCTTCTGTTTCTCTGTGGTTCTGCTTCACTTCTTAGACTTGACTGACAGATTTGCAGTCCTCAACTCTAAAGGAGCTGATGTTGTTCAGCCTCCGTGATTACAGAGTCAATATTTAAATGCTTGAACTGATCCACACAGCACTGTTCCAGCATGTCCTGTGCCCATTCGTGAGAGCTGAGATTGGTTTATTCCAGTTAGCTCATTACACAGATCTTTATTTCCTAGTCTGGGATTAGTCTTTCTTAAATAACTCTGTCCATCCTCCAGTTTCACCAATATGAGTTCAGCATCTGCATCATTCACCTGCATTCACATGTACATACACATGTTTACCCTCGTGCTTATTGTATGAACAAGCCTGGATACAACACACTAACACAAACACCGCCACACACTATAATAATTCAGCATGTTTTTTTTTTTACGGAGAGATTCTCTCTGTACTGAGTGAGAGATTAAGCACCTATTAAAACATTGACTCAGTGTGGACCAATCCTGTGTGACTGTGAAAATGCACTTGTCAAAAGCGTGATGAAAGTATGTAGCATTTATATGACAGCATGATGAGCCAAGGTCTTTCCAGCTGCAGCATGTATTAGGTGGAATATAAAGCATTCCCACTTATCGTATCTCATTGACTTTCAGTCAAGAAAAGTTTACACATTGCATGTAAGCTGTTATTTAAAAAAGCTATTGTTAATGATGATTTATCTCATGAATGAAGTCACATTTACTTAGCTTACTCAATAAGGCCATTCAAAAAGGGATGTGTCACAGGAGCTGAAATATTTATTCTGTTATTTCTCTGTGTTTTGCAGGTGGCAGGGACGAACCCTCCAGCTACATATGTACCACCTGTAAGCAGCCCTTCCCCAGCGCCTGGTTTCTGCTGCAGCATGCCCAGAACACCCATGGCATTCGCATTTACCTGGAGTCTAACCCCTCCAGCACAGCCCTCACCCCTCGTCTTACTATGCCTCCACCCATGGGCAACGACTCCATCCCGCAGTCCCCCCTCACCAACTTTCTAGGGGACAGCAACCCCTTCCACCTCCTGAGGATGACAGGGCCCCTGCTCAGGGAGCCCCCTCCAGGCTTTGTTGAAAACCGTCTCCCCAACACCCCTCCATTTGTCAGTCCGCCTCCCCGCCATCACCTGGACCCCCATCGGCTGGAACGCCTTAGTGCCGAAGAAATGGGGCTCATCTCCCAGCACCCCAGTGCCTTTGAGAGGGTGATGCGGCTAACACCCATGGCCATGGAGTCCCAGTCCATGGACTTCTCCAGGCGGTTGCGTGAGTTGGCAGGGAACACTAACAGCACCACACCACCACTGTCACCTAGCAGGCCCAACCCTATGCATCGACTACTAAACCCCAATCCCTTCCAACCAGGGCCAAAATCACCCTTTCTGAGCACCCCTCCCTTACCGCCGATGCCCCCAAACAGCACCACCCCTCCCCAGACACAGAACAAGATCAAGTCCTGTGAGTTCTGCGGTAAGACTTTCAAGTTTCAGAGCAACTTGGTGGTGCATCGGCGCAGCCATACTGGAGAAAAACCATACAAGTGCCAGCTGTGTGATCACGCCTGCTCTCAGGCAAGCAAGCTGAAGCGCCACATGAAGACCCACATGCACAAGGCTGGATCCCTGACGGGGCGCTCCGATGATGGCCTGTCCACCACAAGCTCCCCAGAACCAGGCACCAGTGATGTCACAGGTGAGGGCATGAAAAATCGGGATGGGGACTTCCATGGGGAAGGCAATGAGGAGGAAGAAGAGGAGGAAGAGGAAGAGGAACTTGAGAATGAGAGTAGACCAGAATCAAACTTCAGCATGGAGTCTGAGTTCTACCGGAACAGGGAGAATGGTTCTAAACCTCCTTCAGAAGAGAAGTCATCACTTACTCTTGAGAAGATGGTGGAAAGTGGGGGGCTCAATTCTATACAGCAGTACAATAATTTGATAGTTGACAATCGAAAAAGGATGCCCTTCTCGAAGAGGGGCTCGGATGGCCAGCGGGACACTGGAGATGAGGATTCAGTGGCTGGGGAGATGGATCACCACCACCACCACCAGCAGGAAGAGAGGACAACCATTAATGGCCGGAACTGTGGCTCCGGTGATTCTTTCTCAGGCCTGTTCCCCCGTAAGCCCACCCCTATCACCAGCCCAACCCTGTCCAATTCCTCAAACAAGAGGATCAAGATTGAGAAGGACTTGGACATTCCTCCAGCACCCCACATCCCTTCTGAGAACGTGTACTCCCAGTGGTTAGTGGGCTACGCTGCCTCACGCCACTTCATCAAAGACCCTTTCTTAGGCTTCACTGACTCCAGACAATCGCCCTTTGCCACCTCTTCTGAGCACTCATCAGAGAACGGAAGCCTGCGGTTCTCAACACCTCCAGGTGACCTGCTGGATGGCGGCCTGTCTGGCCGCAGTGGTACGGCCAGTGGGGGCAGCACACCTCATCTAGGTGGAGGTGCCGGTCCAGGTCGACCTAGCTCCAAGGACAGCAGGAGGTGCGACACCTGTGAATTCTGTGGCAAGGTGTTCAAGAACTGTAGCAACCTGACAGTGCACCGGCGTAGTCACACTGGCGAAAGGCCCTACAAGTGTGAGCTGTGCAACTATGCTTGCGCCCAGAGCTCCAAGCTCACACGTCACATGAAAACACATGGCCAGCTCGGTAAAGAGGTCTACCGCTGTGACATTTGCCAAATGCCCTTCAGCGTGTACAGCACTCTGGAGAAACATATGAAAAAGTGGCATGGAGAACATTTGATGACCAGCGAGGTCAAAATTGAACAAGCAGAGAGAGCCTAGAGCAAGTTCTGTATTTCCATACTCTGCACCACACTTTGACTTAAAAAAAAAAAAAAAAAAGGGGGAACCGGAATCCTTTTTTTAAAAAAAAAAAAATATTAATTTTGGGTTCATTTTGTGTTTTTATTAAAAAAGAAAAAAAACTGCCAACTGAGAAAATAGTGAAAACAGAGATCTTAACATCAGCTGAAGTTGTCTAAACTGCCTCCTTTGGCATTCATTTTTAAACAATCAGTCAGTTGAGTTATAAAATATGTGGAGCCTTTAACTGTGCAATAATTTCTGTATTTATTGGATTTTGTATTTTGGCATGTGCAGGTACACTTTTTTTAGGCTTTTTTTTTTTTATTGGTTTTACTTTGATTTTGCGTTATTCTATTTTTTATTTTTTTATTTTTATTTTTAAAACCCACATAATATCCTGAGAGTTCTTTAGAGGTCAAAATCCATTTTAAGTCTTCTTTTTTGGCCACTGCTTGTAGGAAATTGTATATTAAGCTCATGTGTAATTTCTTGAAAAGATGCTGAATTCAATCTTCAATTTAAAAGTGGCGTTAACTGAGAATGCTAGATTTAGTCTATTTTGTGTGATGACGATACGCGGACAACAATCCTTTGGCATTGTAGCATGAACTGACTCTAAAACATGTCAATATAATTGGATATGTAGCACTGAGTGTCATATTTGACAGTAAATATAAAACGAAAGAGGATCCCAAGGTTCATAAACCCTGTCTCCTCATGAGAACATCCTAACCAGCCAGAAGAAACAGATTCTAGATAAGGCAGCTGCTGACTGGTACGAAGTGCCAAGCTCTGACAACGCTACGACAACCATCCCATTTCTTCGACTTCCCACACACTCCTCCTCTTAATACCATCTCACCACATTTGTACATCCATGCATTTTATTTTGCATGAAGCCATATGATCTAGGTTATATTATTTATTAGGAGTAAGTGAGCATGAAGCCATGATGAGTATGCATTGAGAGAGATGAAAAAAGGGGACAGAGAGAGAGCACAGGAACATCTCAGGGTAAACTATACTACTTTCCTTTATTTACCCATTCATTCCGAAATTGCCCTCCGGCAATGAACTTTCAAAGCATTTCCTTTTCATCTTAGGTTCTAACTATTAGAGACAGTTTATATGTTCTCTTGAGCACCAGGCTAATGTCCAAGCCTCATTTGAAAGTACACATTTATATTTAAAGTCACTGGGTCTAATAACAGCATTCATTTGTTTAGAGAGCATTAAATGTGCATACATGGCATATGGCACCACTTTGACTAGATTTCTTCAGATAATTTAACTCTGAGAATTTATTGTTAAAAAAATAATATCAAAATCAACACCCCTATGCATTTTGTGCTGAAATATATTACAATCTGCTGAAATGACATTAAATTCTAACTTGTGATGTTCTAGTGATTCTATAATTACATAGTCTGATTAATGAAGTCACCTCTCTAGGAAATTCAAATTCTTCAGCGTTTCATTGTTAGTTGTGGGACACTTTTGTGTAGAAGACGAACATGTTTTTGGTGTGTACTGAAATAATAAAACAAATTTTTTACTAAGACAAGCATCATCAGTTTGCTCCATGCCCTTTTGTTATTTTAAAAAGCCCAATTCCCATTATTTATTTAAACCCCATCCACCTCCATGACAGCACTTTCAAAGAATTAGATCTAATTTTCATACTGTCAATGTACAAACAGCGCCGAACAATAGACCCGCACTTTATGATTTTTTTCTTTCAACAACACGCACACACACACACACACACACACACACCTACACACACACACACACACACGGTGAGCTGGACAGAAAACATTCTAAAGGGTGTGGAGCTTGGGATCTCCTGATGCTGAAGTGCCCAGGATTGTTAGGCTTGGCTTTCCCAATACTGGCACTATAAAAAATTAGTAAATAAATTATAATAATTTATTTGGGACAGTTTTTGTACTGCCATTCAATTTGACATGAGTGTGCCTTGAATAATGATCTTCCTATTTATTGTCTCAAACAAATGCAACACTTTTTATGACGCATCAAATTGAATGATATTTAAAAATAAATAAAAAAAAAGAGAAAAGAAACAAAAATTTATAACTTTAATGTGTAATTTGACAGCTCAACAGAACTATTTAAATGGATACAAATGAAACAATGCTGAGTTTTGGTTTAGGATTAACCAGCACAATATTAATGTGTCTGTTTGTGTATATATGTATGCATATGTACATATAAAGGCACAAACCTATATATAGATCTATATCAAATTCCTCACTCACTTGGACAAGAGTCTGTCCCTCAACAGAATATTCCAAGAGTGGACAAAAGCCAAACAAAAAGTCAAGGAAGAGACTGGACAAAAATCAGGAAATGCAGAAACTAAAAAAAAAAAACAAAAAAAAAGAACAAAAAAAAAAAGAATTTAGTGCACTCTGTCTTAAAATAAGTTTACAGTATTGATACAAGTACAAGGGTAAAATTAATATTTGTGTGTATGTGTGTTTTAAACAAGTATTTTTAATTTTTTCCAGGTTTGCTTCTAAACTTTCTCTGAATGCCGAAGTGGCAATGTGTATATTGTTTTCTTTTTATTTTCCTTTTCTTTTTTTTTCTTCCTTTTTTTCTTTTTCTTTTTTTTTCTTTTTTTTTTGGTGACGGGGTTTTAGTATATATATAAATATATATGAATATATATTACATTTTTCTTGTTTACTGTAAAAGTATACCAGTATTTGTAATATTGGAGAATGCCTGGGCATTTTACAAAAATATAAAAAAGGTTGTTTTTTTATTTTTTATTTTACAGTCCAATTTAAATTGTGGGTCTCTTAAACTGTTTTTGTCACTGTAACTGTATAAGTCTTAAGTTTTAGTAACTTTTATTCTGCCTTGGGTGTAATGAAAAAAAAAAAATAAATGAATTAAAAAAAAAATGACTGAGCTGTAACAAACTTGGATTTGGTAGTGGAGTTTGGGGCTGTAGGGTGGCGGGTGGGTGAGTGGGTGCTCCATTAACAGAGGGAGGCTTTCTTCCTTAAAAATAATGGAACTTTGGTTCTACTTTTCAGGAAAAACACACTGAAAATCCTGACTTGTATCTATTTTTCTTCTTCTGGAATGGATTATTCTTCATGGATGGTTTGAAATACATGTGTAGGCACTTGCTGTCTTTCCTAAGGAGCTTGTCTTTTTTTAACTTGTAGGCTATGTGCATCCTTTGTGAATAGGGTACTCTGAGTACCTCAGGACGTCTTGCTCTTATATTAGATGCTGGGGTGGGTGGGTGACTTTATTCCAATGACCAATCCAACTTACCGGCTGCCACAATCTGTTTTTCCTCTCAATGTGCAGGATAAACAGATGAATTTGTACTGTTGTAATGAATCATGTTGTACAGAATGGGATCAAAAAAGGCTGTTAAACAGCCTTTCAGTGACAAAAACACAAGCTGATGTTTTGTTTACCACTCCATTGGTTGTATATAGTTTTCTATGACTACGCTGTTTTCATTTTGTTTCACTTTTTTTTGTTTGTGATTTCTAACTGGCACTGGCAGTGACTTCGGGGAGGTGTGTGTGAGGGTGTATATGTGTGTGTGTGTCTGTCTGTCTGTCTGTGTGTGTGGGTGTGTGTGTGTGGGGGG
This sequence comes from Stegastes partitus, assembly GCF_000690725.1. NCBI lineage: Eukaryota > Metazoa > Chordata > Actinopteri > Pomacentridae > Stegastes > Stegastes partitus. The sequence continues at coordinate 110,672 of NW_007578634.1, forward strand.
GGTTTCTTCTGTTTGACCTTTGTGACCTCCATGCCAGTTTTCAAGCAAACGCCTCCCCCGTTGATATTTCTCGGCATGAGAACAGAGCACAAATACAAGCTGTTACAATTCTCCATCCTCTGCTTGTTTGTCTCATTTTGTTCTTTGAGCTGGTTTGACAGAATGGGACCACAGAAAAACAAATGACAGCATCAACCTTGAGTAGTTTACATGCATTCTTAAATAATTCAGTAAAGTTCAGAAAACATATGGACTACACTTTTACTACAAGCACATTTAATACTGCAGGAACGGACCAGAGAAACCATCATCATATGAGCATCTGAAGTGCTAAAGAAAGTGGTAGGGGCGTCCATAAAGCACCTCCCTAAAAGCAGACTCTATACATCTAACAAAAAGCCACTTATAATATCTTTTTCTATACTGTTATTAATCGATCGCCCACCAGGTTTTTCCAACCAACAACCCACCAATCCCACATTCCACAGCTACAGATGTCCTCACATTTCTACTGAAATACAGTAATAAAAATACGACGCGGCATTGGGACAACGTGGAGAATTTTTTTTAATGTAATAATGTTTGAATGCAGAGGGGAAGGGTTGATTAGGGATGTAATGCTTTTTGTGATGTCGCTTTATTTACATACATGACCGAACTCTGATAGGCTGCAGCTTGTGTTCTCTATAATGTCACTGAGGTGCAGCCGTGGACGCCATCGGCTTCTTACAGTAAACATGGCATTCACACTCTCACTGTCTACTTCTCCTTTTTTACCTCTTTCATACATAAATTATTTTTTAAAAAACTGAGTAAGTTTTCCTTTTGAAAAACTTTTTTCTTACTCCACGTCCATTTTTTTTTCTTTTTCAAATAGCTATCATTTTGGGCGAGATACACAACAGTCTGCTGTCGTCTACGTCTTCTATTAACAGTTTAAAATACACTGGAAGACAAAATACTAAAGGGAAACAGGGTAAAAAAATAAAAAATAAATAACTTACAGGTATCACCATGAAACTGCTCCAGTCAGAAAGGCAGTCGTTTTTCATTACAAGTTTACTGAATTGTACATATAAATATGCATGTGATGTATTATCTGATTAAAATACACACATTTGCATAAACCTGCAGAACAATGCCACAAAATTCTTGTTTTGTTAGGTTGACATCGGAGAGCAAAAGTATTTTACAGAGGTGGTTTTAGATATCTCTTTTCATCACCCTGTAAATCTGAAAACACTGGCAATAATTGGAAAACAATCTTTTTGCTGCATGAGAAAAGCTTAGAGATGCATTGAAAGTCCGCTGCAACCGTTCCACACATCACAGTCTGCTGCAATACTGTTTTCCCTTTGCTATTTCCGCATAACGTGGTTCACTACCAAGATACTAAGTGATTTATGGTCGCAATATTTTAAATAAATCAATAACTGATCACATCAGTTTTTAATTGTGTGGATGAATCTAAACCTTGTCCAGCACATGTCAGCGCCCCACAGCTTCATCTTTACATGATGCTTTCAGGCACTTACTGGCACATACATCTTTCAGTTCACTTTGAGGTGTCAACAATTATACCTTAACAATTAAACCTTTAAAAAACATGTTTAACCAGTTCATGGACGTACGCTGAGCTTCAACACATCACACTTTGCTCTTATTCTCTTCATGATTACGCTCATAATGTGTAGTGAAAAGTCATTTGAGCATCTATGATTAAATACAAAACCATCACTGACGCAGCTTTAGATTATTTATCGGATAGTTTTGACCAGTAAAAACCATGTGCAATAAAGTAGAACAATTAAACCATAAATATTCAATGCAAACAACTCTGAGACTGCGTTTCTTTATCTAACAGTTATGAGCAGCATCAAACCTCAACACATAACTACAATCCTGTTTATTACAGGTTTGCCAGGTACTCACAGAAATGATTGAAGGTATGTTTTGTTTCTTCTTGAACATCTTTAAGCAATCTTCCATACAATAAAAATGTTTCTAACCATCCAGGTTATTTAGCTAATTTAAAATCCCTGTGAACACAATTATCATCCACAATAGCCATCTTTTCTCCCATTCGCTGGTCTGATTGACGTCCCTTGTCAAAAAGAGCGCGCCACACAAGAGGTGGCACTGCTACTTGTTAAAATGTTGAACCTCGCCATCAATCAGTGAGGCTCAATATTTTAAAAAGAGCGCAATGAATAAATGACAAGTTATGATAATTAAATCTGATTCAAAGAAACAGAAGAAATCTTTGGTCAGCTGAAGTGCGGCTTTTCTATTAAAAGTAACACAAAACAGACAAGAAGAGATAATTTATTGTTTTTTATCTCACAAAGCTTTACACTCCTATGACTTTGAATGACAGCATTTACAATGAAAACATAAAAATCTACATGATAGCAGCGCAGTCTCTAAGATAATGTCTCTTTGCATCACTGAATGTCACTCGCTTCTCTGGAAAACCACGCGTGGAGGAAAATCAGCAGCCTGAAAGAAGGTCATTAATTCTCTCATCACCTGCTTCAACATTTTCACATTTTCTCTTTTATTTTGATTTAATTTCATCCTTCCATTTCCACAGCAGAGGAGGGAAAAAAAGAAATCCAGACCCACAATTAGTCCGAGGGAGGCAGGAGTGCGGAGTCGGACAGACCCGGGCGAGTTGTGATTTGGCTTGAGTTTCAAGGCAAATGGGTAATTAAGGCTTTTCCCTGGCCGGCCTGCACTTTGAAGTCCCCTACAGGGGGGATTATCCCAGCCAAGAGAAAGACAGTGAAAGCGAAGTAATGAGACCCAATAAGAGGGGGAGAAACTCAGAAAAGCAAGGAGTGAAGCCTCGCTGAAGAAAGAGATTTTAAAAATCAAGTAATTTGTTTTAAAAAGGCAGATTTTTATTGGAGGCAAAACAAAGCACAAACAAATATCACACGTTAGAAATGTACAATAAAGCACAATGACGTATAACTGCCACTAATGAGCGCTGAAATGAATGGATTATTCAGCTGACAGATCCAACTGTAATCTCAATAATTGATTCATCATAAAATGTATTTTTTTAATTGCAGATTTCCTGAATACAGTTTCTGGTTATACATTTATTTCCCTGGATTTGAACAGTTAATCAAATAAACAACAAAGAAACGAAATGACTGTGCACTCTGACAGAAAGTGTCAGTGACAATTTTCTGAATTTTCTGAAATTACTCAAACAAAAGAAATGACTGAATTTTTCCCCCCTTTGCATTAAAGTGCAAAATTATGTCATCACAAAACAAACAAACAAACAAAAATTGAAACAACAGAATTTCTCAATCTGATTGAAGGAATGTGTTTTCCTTCACTTGAGTCAATCCACAGCACCCAGCTGGACTGCAGTCTGACAAGACCAGGCTGTTCCCCTCTTTGCCTTTCTGCCATTATCAGCCCTGCAACCTGCTTTTATAACTAACTAAAAGTGTGTGTGTCTGGGGGGGATTAAGTTAGACAGACACCTCTGGTTATTCAGAGGGATGGAATTATTTCAAGACCCTGACTGGTTGTCAGCGCTCGCTGCGCCTCCTCCCCTCTTCGTTAAAAAAAAGCAACTTCAAATGACTTAAGCCGCTGGTCGTCAGCGCCAAAGCCACACTGTTGACAGGTACAGTAGGGTCTTAAGCCTTGAAGATCAACGCCGCTATTCTCCCTGACAAAATCCCCCCGCAGGGCTCCTCCCCGATTGGATGGCAGAGGAATGAAGGAGGGTGGTGGAGGGGTTTGGAGGAGAAAGAGAGAAGGGGTCAGACGAGGAGGTGTCACAGTGTCAGGAGGTAAGTCTTGGAAGGAAGGGACAGAGAGGCTGGGGACAGCCGTTTAATTATGGGAGAGGTTTCATGGCCAATCAGGGAGGAGTCCCTCGACATGGCTGGTAATTATTAACATTATCATTCACCAGCCTTGTCCCTGTCCAATTGATTGGCATGCCTGTTTCATGGCTCTTTCCAAAAAAGCAGCTATCACGCTCCTCGGTCTCTGCCTCGCTTCCACTGTCAATTTCCCCCAGCAAATGAATCCTCATCAGACTTTTACTGGGCTAAATTTGAGTGCAGCGCTGCACACAAATAAGAGGAAGTGCCGGTGCTGCCTCCTCTTCTCATCCTAAATAAAGGAATACAAGGTAACTGATTGTTAGCTAAATGCTCCATACATGTAGTGACTCCACTCACCGTGTTGCCACAGCCCTTTGTTTCTCTTTGTATCTGTGTATTGTTCCACCACAAAGCCTCGCACCGCTGTTTCTGAAGTAAATACATCTTAGTGACAAAGCAGAAGCTATCGATTTATTTCAACTCACAATCACAGCCACTTAGACGATTACACAGATGTAGTTTGTCATTATCTAAATGAATCAAAGCTTCATATGTGGGAGAAAACAAGTTAAATGAGATGAGGATTTCTGCTCTGCAACAAACTTGAGACTCTGGCATCTTATGTGTGTGTGTGTGTGTGTTTCTTCCCCTTTCTAAATGCAAGTGAAATGACAAGCAGGGTGACTTCTTTAAAAAGAAGCAGAAAAGAGAAAGAGGCAGATAGTGCGTTCGCGGTGGAAGTCCTGAAGGCGCTGTATAAGAGGTGCGCAGCGTCTTTTTGATATTCAGATTCGCCTGCCTACACACAGCATTATGACACATTTGGATGATCGCATTGTAGGATTAACGGGCCTGCCTTGTCATTTTCAACAACAATGCCACGATTTAGGGATGCTATTTCTCACACGGCGCTCCGCATTAACGCCGGCCCAAAGATTTACATAAATCTTTGTCTTAAGATGAAAGCAGAGAGGGGCTTGAGACAATGAAGTTAAGCTTTGGAAATGAAAGAGGAGAGGAAGGAGAGCCGTCACTGGGCGTTGGTGGTGGAGGGATGAAGAGATGGAAGGGAGAAAAAGAGGGGAGGGAGGGAGGGAGGAAAGTTTGAGGATAAATCAACCAGTAGTCATGCTGATTTGAAGAAACACTGTGCCTCCTCCCATTCTTGTTGGCGTCCATATGGTAGAAATAATTTTTTAAAAAGCGAATAGGGAAGGAGGAGGGAAATTTGCATTTCCGTATCTAAGAGGAGTTGGGGGTTGGGGTGGGGGGTTGGGGTGGGGTGGGTTAGACAAATGGAGGTGAAGTTGATGAATGCATGTGAGATTTAGTGTTGCATCGCTGAATGAAAGGCTGCTTCTTCATCATAGAAACTCTGGCTTCCTAACCCCCCCTTCCTCTCCGTCTCACTCTGTCCTCTAATCTCCTGGCCTGCAGCAGTCATTGGTAAAAAGTGCCCTAGATTGTTGCGCCTCCCCCTTCCCCTTGATTGGATTCATCCTGGCTGATTGGGAATCTGCTTACATTAAAGCCAGCGAGAAAAGAGATAGGATCAGATAGATCTGACCACTGAAGGCAATTTTTTTGGCTTTGAAATACAGAGGAGGTTACAGGGGGAAAACAGAGATTATAGGCCAAGAGAGACAGTGAGAGAGAGGTGAAGCATGAGTGACACTATCAGTACCATTATCACTCCGCTCCAGCCTTGTTTCATAGCCTTTATTTCACACCATGAGCCATGATTACAGAAAGGAGGTCTTTCAGCAAAAAAGCAAAACCGGGCATCAGCCGTGATGTTACATTTAAGCGCCGCATGTGGTTTCACAGAAATCGCAAAATACCCTAATAATAACTGCTGGGTGTAATAAACTGAACATGCATGTGGTCAAAGTGAAAAACGGACAATTTAAATGAGCAACAAAGGAATGGAGCAGCAAGGTGGATCAGTGGTTAGCGCTGTCGCCTCGCAGCAGGAAGGTCGCCGGTTTGCGTCCCGGTGAGGACACCCGGGATCTTTCTACGTGGAGTTTGCTTGTTCTCCCCGTGCAGCGTGGGTTCTCTCCGGGTTCTCCAGCTTCCTCCCACACAGTCCAGAAACATGTTGAGGTTAATTGATGACTCTAAATTGTCCGTAGGTGTGAATGTGAGTGTGCTTGGTTGTCTGTCTCTAAGTGTAGCCCTGTGATAGACTGGTGACCTGTCCAGGGTGTCTCCTGCCTTCACCCTGAGTTGGCTGGGATAGGCTCCAGCCCCCCATGACCCTAATGAGGACTAAGCGGTGTATAGATAATGGATGGATGGATGGAACAAAGTAATGGAACCAACCATAGAACACATTTGTCCAACCACAGTAGTTTCTGCTTCAGAACCTGTAACTTAACCTTATTGTTAAGTTTTATCAGAAACATTTACATTTTTCTGAAACCAACTTGTTCATGTGTGTTCTCTAACCTCAGTCAGGTCACATGGCTGATTCACACAGTCATACAAAATACTGTGGTTTGTTGTGCTGCATGAAACCACTGAGGGGTGTAAACCTGTTGGGTACAATAAGCCTGAGCAATGATATGATGACATGTATCAATGTAGGAACACTGTTCAATAGAGCGTTTGAAAGTTGCAATGCATTAAATGTAAAGTGCATGAAAGCACATAATGAAAACCTAAAGTTCAGTTGCATTAACAAACCCCAAGCGTGCTCCCTGCCTGGTTTATTAACAGCCCATCATACCTTGATAATGGAGCCCTTTGCTCTCCTTGTGGCTTCTGTGCAGGTCTTTTGAGGTGCACTTGTCTGCAACTGCCTGGGCTTCTCCTCACTCTTTGTAGCTTCTCTACCTCATGGAGGCTGCTGGCACCTGTGATTACCGTTACAAGAGTCCCCAACCTCCTCCATCTAAGCTCTGCAGACGCTTGTTCCATTTGTCATCAGGTGATACCGTCTCCAGGCCAGGCACTTGAACCTTAAACTTTGTGTTACGTCCTTTCTTTATTCAGTATGTATCAAGGTGAGGTCATTTTATTTGTGCGTGTAAACTTATTTATTTGTGTGTGGCTTTCATTGTTGTGAAAGTATTATAATTATCACCCGTGAACCCTGATAAACAGGTAAAAGTGGCTAAATTCAAAGCAAGAGGGTTAAAATCTAATTCAACTTTATCCTTATTTAAAATAGTTAATTGAAAAGATTTCTATGTCACAGTAACTGCGATGAAGCACTGTGTTAGTGAAGCAGCAAGGATCCTGGGCAAGACACAACAGCTGTGTTTAAACACTGGACCTAAACACACTAAAGAGGCCAATGGTTACCGAGCAGGAAGTACTGAAGAGCGAGCGCAAGAAGTGTCTTTCCTTTTGAACGCCGTCTCTGAAGTGACGGAAGCCACAATTCATGTGACCAACTTTCACAGGTGATGACACTTTAAGCAAGTTCCATTAGCTGAGAAAGGCCGTGAGATTCTGTCACGAGCTCCGAAGACAAAAGCTGGTAAATAAACCTTGAGGGACAAAAATTTTTATCACCACTGGCAGCAGCCTTATTAGCACATTATGAATAGTAATTTACTGCAGGTCCACCGCTAGAAGAAACAAGTGACTCCTTTCTGCTTCTCTCTTGTTTCTACATCTGTTCTTACAAAGGGACAATGAGTTTTTAGTGTTTGTATGAAGTGCAGGGGCATCGCACTTCATACAAACTTCACACACACACACACACACACACACACACACACACACACACACACACACACACACACACACACACTGCTTCTCATGTCAACTGTCACCCTGCTTTTCTTTTTTCAGGCCTGTCTGTCTCCTTTAGATTGCTTCTTTCTATCATTCTGCATTATTTCTCTCTCGCTCTTCCTCTGTCTCTCCTAATCTCTCTCGCCCATCTCCATCCTTCCTGCCTCAGTCTCAGCATAGGAGACATCTCTCCTCGTTCGTACCCCAGCACCCCATCCTTCGCAGCCCGCTCGACACCCCCACTTTCTTTCCCTGCAGGCCCCCACCGCTACCTCCAGCCTTTCTGTGGTAATAAAATAAACTAATGGAGTTGGAGTGACGTCCCACCTTGAACCAACAGGGAGGTTATTTACATCGGGGAGGGGTGGGGGGCTGGGGGGGGGAGGACAATGGCTATTGGCTGCCTCAATCAGTCAGCCATGACAGGCTGAGCGAGACTCATCAGATAACAGAGAGAGAGAGAGAAAGAGGAAGATGAGCTACAGAGGGAGATGATGTTCAGGAGTCTTTTCTCTTGTTTGGCTGCCTCGCTCTGCTTCTCTCTGTACGTTCTCCTACCTAGTAACTGCTTTCTGTTCCTCCCACCTCAACTTGTATTGTTTTGTCTCCTCCTTTTACTCCATTTTTCCTTTCCTCTGTGTACTCGTCCAGCTCCTGTACATGAAGTGTACAGACGGTGTCTTCCAGAACAAACACTGATGATAGGTTGGCTTCTTTTTTCCCCCCATGGTAATAAAGACATAGTACTTCTGTGTAAATCCTCTCTCCAATATAACATTTGCAAAAATGGAGACTTATAAAATTCACTTCAGATTAGGACACATTTCGCTGTACTTGGCCAGAGATGTGCATGTTAGAATAAAAAAAAAAAAAACAAAAAACACACAAACAACCACTTCAGAGGACAGTACATTGATTTCCATTCATTTCCTGGGGACTTATTGTAAACGCAATCATCAAACGGATTGAAGTTCCCACAACATGAGTACTTTATGTTTCTGGAGTTAAAGCTCATGTCTGTACAATACAGACAGAGACACTGAAACATGACCTATACGGTATATTCTAATGGACTTCATTGGTCTCCATCCTCAGGACATGTTTTACATATTCAGGTCTATTACTTGTAAACATTTAAGGATACCTTAATAATCAGTTTTTTTTTTCATCTAAAAGCTTGATATTGTGGACAAGATTACAACGTCAAGAAGCCACTAAGAGGGAGTTAGGATATAAGACATTTTAGAGAATTGATGTGTCTTTATGTTTTTGTTTCAAATAATGATAAAAAATACAATAATTAGTCTAATGGAAATTTTTGGAAAGGCTATGATTCTGGTTGACATAAAACCCGTGCTACTTAAAAACTGCACTGATTGACCTAATGAGGGCGCTCTGATTAAATGTCAACATTTTTAACGCAAATGATCTCAGGCTGCTGCTTAGATTTTGACAAAACCAGGACTGATGGTATATTTTGGTGCTGAGCTCTGACGTTGCACACATTCCACTGATTGTCCCGGCAGGGGGTTTCTAAATTAAAGGTCAAAATTTCAAAATTTAAGAGGCCAGAAATGTTACACCACCGGTCCGATTTGGAGAAACTTTAAGAGGCATCATATCCTGGTACTGATTGGCCCGCAGGGTGTCTGCATAGTCTGGGCAAAATGAGGGTCTTTAAACTCTAAGCTATAATGAATGTTTTTTAACGGTATATGATTTTAGAAGTACTGACTGAGAAAACATGTAATATCCTGACTTATGCTCCCGCTCCGGAAATATAAATCTAAAATATATATCTGGAAGTATAAACTTTGCTCACTTTGTGGTAAAAGGGCCAAAACATTCAGTAAACTTTAACACCGAAGTCGTTAAAGGAACACAGTGCTGTGCTGACCTACAAGACAAAGAGTGATTTCTTTTTTTTTTCCCTCTGGAGAGATAAGAGAAGCTGTGAATTACATAGCCTGTACATAATCCACTTTACCTGCTTATTCGCAAACAAACACACACACACGCACGCACACACACACACACACACACACACACACACAGAGGACAAGAAAGCGATTTTCAGTACCACTGTTACCAGGTAATTCCTAACAGCAGATATCCACTGCATCTCTACCGGCTACTGAGAAAGAAAAGGAAGGAAAAGATTATTTCTTACAAGCAGCTGGTCAGCAATTGGGTTTCTCTAAGATTTATTCAAACTACCCTAGTTTTTAAGTAATATTTTATGTTTCCAGTAAAAGTCTTCAGTTATGGTTCCCATTACATTTGACTGGCTTTGGCGTCTCTATCAATCCAACATGTTTCAGGTGTGTATCACATAGTAGACGTGTCACAGATGTTGTCAGCATGATACAAATTATATAATCCACCCAGCGCCATCAAGGTCCACCAGACCCTTCTGCAGACCCATCTGTGGACCGCTCCCTTCCACTTGTAGCGCAGAACAACCGTGTCAGCTTCTGCTTTGTAACCAAATAGTATTTAAAACAAGCTATGAGGAAGGACTGTATGAGCAGACTCTTGGCCACCCACTTCTTTATAACTCATTTTTAAGAGTTGCAATCTAAGTAGCTGCTGCCAGACTTGGAAAGTGGTTTAATTTGAACATGATTTCCACGAATGGCATTGAGACACCGTTCCGAATTCTCCAGGAATCCTGTGCTATGTCTACCCACTTGGCTTGTGGTAACATTTATATTCACACAAAGATCCAATCCAATCTGCTGGAAGTAGCTGTTGTTACCTGTAAAAAAATACAAGGTCACAGCCAGTCTTTCAGAAACATCCCCTGTGTGTCCCTAAAACGTCAAGTATTGTGTACAAAATATGAGTATCAGCATTTTATGACCGAAAAATCCAGATTAACAAACTAATACCTCATTCATCACTGGGCAATAGAAAGCAGCACATCGGCATTTGTACGAGACTATCACTTCATATCCAAGATCATTACAGTCAACTCTGTGTTTAGGCCTAAGGATTGGAGAGAAAACTGAGCAAATACTAAAGGCAGCACTACAACCACAAAGTGTACATCCACTGTGGCTCTCTGTCCTTACTGTATTTTGTTGATCTGTTTTTCATCTGCAGTGTTTCTGGAGGATGACGAGCACCTTCTAATTAGTTGGTAATTTACAACTGAATGGATCTGCATCCAGGAGGTTAATGCTGCCTGATTCCACAGGAAATAACTGGCCCAGCTCCAAATAGGAGCGTGGGCCGAGGCATCACATCTTCCCTCCCCAAGGAAGAAACGGTAACATTAGTAATTACCTCCCGGACTACAGGGCCAGATATCTGTCCACCTTTTTATGAAGTCCACAAATTGAGGTCATTCAGGGAGTGAGAAACGCTACAAGGTGTACGCCACTGGTTAGAGGGAGTTTTATTGTTGAAAATGCAGATGCACTGAGTAAATGTCCTCAATTAAAATATTGCATTTCAATCTCTCCCTCACTCTGTTTGTAATCTTGGATATATTTGTCGTGTTGTGGTAAAACTGCTGCAATTATCTAGAGGAGGCCTGAGGGTTGGAAACGGGTGACAGGATCCCTTGTCCTGATGGGAAAGACACAACGGGAACATTATAAATCCAGCTCCATGACTCCTATTGCTTCAGGTCTGCTGTTGACAAGCCTCAAATGCTCTGCTGTTACTGTATTATCTTGATTGCAGACTGGTTTATACAATCATCTCTCTGCAATCATCCTGTCAGCCCAGCCTGGTAACACATACCAACCTAAACGCAACAGTCCCCCTTTCTTGTTTTACACCAAGATATAAAACAACAACCTCTACTATCCCCCGGAAGCTGTAATCAGTGGTTTGCTCCTGAGGGCATTAAATGCATGGGGTCAGACCAAAATAACAAGCCTGTACAAAAACCAAGGAGGCCTTCCATTCAGCGCAGATCTGCTACATCTGGCTACTAAACCACCTCTCATTGGCAACGAGCCAGGACCAGAGGACATGCTAACAGGGAACAGGGTGTACAGTCAGTGGACTGCAGGAAGCAGCAAGAAAAACTGAAAGCTACAACTTCAGCATTGTGCAAGGACTGATGACATGATAGTCGAAAGCGCCTTCTAGGTGGATGAAGTATAATAAATCCCTTTGCTATGACTTTAGAAGGGCTACTCTCAGCCTGGATTTGCAGCATGATCGTTTTAGCTTAAAGAACTTGATTGATGATTTGAAGAACTGAAGAAAGAAATCTGTGTGAAAATCTTGAGTTCACGTTGGGTAACTTGTGCAGTCGACCATAGCAAAGCCTTTGCTAATTGTTTTGCTCAGTGCTACCCAATTTGGTTATTGTGAGCCCAATAAATAGCCATTATCACACATACCATTCTCATACATATTGGCCACCAGGGAGCTCTTTCACCTTCTAGTAGTAGTTTTGTTGCAACCCATTCTGATCACTGATAAAGTATTTACTGTTAAAGGCCTCTTGCATTTTCTTGAAAAAGAACATTTACATTCTCCAGCTATCACCCTTGAAATTTACAAAATGGACCAAAGTAACATGTGGTAAACTTAGTGACATGATGTATTTTAACCCCAACCATGATGCTTTTTTTTAACCCAACCAGACAGGTTTAGTGCCGAAACAATCAAGCCCTAAATGAAAACACAAGTAAACTCAGAGTTAAAAACACAAAGCAATAATCAAAGCAAGCTTAAGTCATAAAATAAAACCACAACAATGGTCGGACACAGCCGCCTCTAACAGGAACACTTGTAAGTGCGTATCTCTGAGGGAGCAGAAAGTTGTCGTCCATTATCTTGAAATCTTGGATGTTGGTTACTATTGGTGTTGTCATTAGTATACATACAATTAGAACACATGAGTCTTTGTAAATACATTGTCCTGCTGTCCAGTTACATATTTTGGGGAAGGTTTTGACAGAGCGGAGCTAGCACACTCTTGGTGAGCATGGTAGCACCCAGTCACCGTCACTCCAGTGCCACTGGGTCCCTTAAACTTTGCAGTGCTACTTTCTGCTGTGCACAGACTTGGCATTCATTTCAACTGAGGTTCAATTAAAAGTTTCAGACACAATGGTCCCAGCAGAAACTCTGAACATGGCTCAACTTTGACCACAACATGCAATGCACACAGTAACACACTCTGTTCCTAGTTAAATCCAAACTGTCCCCATTAAATTATCTTAGAACTTTCAACAAATACAACTTTGCAATGGTTGGACAACCAAAGAAAATATGCAAACTTTGCAGAGTGCATTCAACTAAAGACAAGAAATGGACAGAATAGGAATAAGGACACTGAATTGTTGAAGGATGTGAAGAGACATCAAGACGTCTGGTGGAACAACCTTCACTTGGAGTATATTTAATGTGGTGCAGTTCATAAACCATATTCATGCCCTATTATCTGCCACTTAGCCACAAGATACATTTGGTATTAAAGTCAGTGGTTGTGCAAAAGCACTTCCTGTACATTGGTTATAGGTTACTGAGTAGGAACCTCTGTATCAGATATTCTAATGGTCCTGAAATTTCTACAAGGTGTATTCCTGCCACAGAATGCCAAGGACCTTCTCTACCTATTTCAAAAACATTGTGAAGCATCATAGAAGTATGCAGGAACCCCATTTTCCTGGAGCATAAATGAATCCAGGACTTTGGACAAATACATTTAGGTCATAACTGTCCCCACTTTTACATCATGGAAAAACCAGAGCAGGCTTTCCCTCTGAGGGGTTTGTGCTGAAATGTGAAAGTCAATGTAAAAATATATATGTATGAAGGAGACTAGTTTAAGTATGTCTAAGTTTATCAGTGAGAACCTGGCCCGTTCAAACTAGTGAACTATTTCAGAATTTTATTAATTTTCAAAATGCCATTCCATTACCATGACACCTTTTTAAAATACTGGTTCCTCTGCTATCAGAAGCACTTGCAGTGGGCAATAGTTGAGGAGAAAACCAGTAAGATGATCTATTGTTGTACTTTCAATGTTTTGTATGGCTCAGGGCTTCCAGCAGTGTACAACAAAATATCAGAAAAATAGCATTAAGCATTAAGGACAACATGTTACACTGATAAATTAAAGTTAAGTTAAAATGGTATCTTTTATGCAGCGGTCGTGGGTTTAACTTCTGCTCACGACCATTTGCGGCGTCTCTCCCCATTTTTCTCCCCCCTTTCCTGTCTATCTCTACTTTTCTAGACGTATTACCACTGACTATGTGTATCCTATCCTATGTGTATAATCTACAACTTTTATATTGAAATTATGTATAGATTTTTTTCTCAATGAACTATTCGTCTACTTTTTAAATCAAAAACAAGCAAACAAAAAACACTAGGGAGAATATACTGATAAGTAATCTGAGTAACTAAAATACACAAATAAAACATAAACAATTTCTCTGCTTTGGTTTCTGAATGTTAGGTTAATTCATTCTGATAGAATAAACATCATACGTTTGGTTAAGATCCTTGAATCTCTAATAATTCCCTAAAAACACCAAAACTTTAAATAATTCCCCATAAATAAAATAAAATAAAATTAAATTAAATTAAATTAAATTAAATTAAATTAAAATATTGACTGAACTAGTTAACAGTCTTAGAAAAAGAATATGAATATGACAATGAATATGAATATAAATATAAAAATAATGAAATACCAGACCCATAAAATAAAGACACTTCCATTCATTCAGTAAAAAGTAAATAAAATTGTTCTAATTTTATTTTGTAACAATCAAAACCACACAAATTGGAAAATACATTTTCTATTTAATTGAATTACGTAAATTTCTATTTTAAACTTTTTATTGTTGCCGACAAAATACTTAAATCTTGCTTTTCATTTATGCAACTCCAAAATACACACTGAGTTTCAGAGGTAGACTGAGCTTGAATAAGATCGAAGAGTCACTTAATGCAGAGAAAACCAAATATTCTGCATGCAGCCGTTATTATTTTATTTTGTTTAAAGATGAAAGGATCCTTCAAATCCTAAGTGTTAGACTACAAAAATCCTTATTCAAGCTGCATCCTAGCTTTCCTTCTCCCTGGTGCACAGTGGGTTAAAATCTGGTGTCTGATATTGAAATCTGAGAAGGTCGCCCTGCAGTGGTCCAACTTATCTGAGAGCTGCTCCATTCAAAAGAGGCCATGGAGATGAGAGAGGTCAGAGCAACCCAGATATTGGAAAAGAGGTTTACTCGCATCCACCATTAGTCTCTCTAATAAAATGCTTCCCCTCTTCTCCCCTCTTTCTATTAATATTCAGTGTGACCGGCCAGAGCTTTTCCCTGACTCAGACCATCTCACTGTGCACTGGGGCCTCTAAACTGTCTCTCATAATTAGACTGATAAATAGGCCTCCTCCTTCTCTCATTTTTTTTCCACGCTCTCCATCCTCTTCTTCTACATTTGAGTTCTATTATCTTTTTTTTAAATTCACTTATCTCCAAAAGAGTGGGATCCTTTTCACGGTCATCAACATGTTGACATCTGAAGATATGTATCTGTCTGGTAAGCCTTAGACCGTCAGCTGTCTGTCACATTCATTTATTAGGTCAACCTGCATAGTTTGGTGTGACAAAACTGTTTTTTTATGTGTAGTACTTTAATTAACAGCCCTGCCAAGAGATCTGGTTTGCAACTATCACAAATATGCAAATGAATCTGGTAACATATTGGCTAAATTTTAGACAAAAACAGAACAGGTCTCTGAAAAAAAACAAAAAACACCAAACTGTTCTCCTTTTACAATGCCAAACAATAAACTGTTGCATCTGGCAGCAGACATTGCATTGACCTGCATTGTTATGACATTCTGCGATGTGGAGAGTGTGTTGAATCCAACAACATACTGATGATTTAACTGTTCTTAGAGCTTTATCAGCTGGAAAGAGGAAGAAAAAAAACAACAACTGAAAACTGAAATAGAACCTAAAAAAGCATTGCTTTAGCAGTGCTAACAAGACAGGGTGGTGTGAATATCTATAGAAAAAAAGAAATCATGGCAATGTGCTCCTTGTTTTCAGTTTACATACTTACAGCTAATTTTGAGTCACCTGCCGTGCATGTGACAGGGAGCACATCCAAACTCCACACAGAAAGGCCCAAGCTGACCAGCGGATTTGAAACTTCTTGTATGAGCTCTCACCACAGCACCACCTCACAATCATAATTATTATTTAACCATCACAGTTGCATGTCTATGAAAAGGCTTAAATATTCCACGTGTTACTTAGCCCCTTCAGCCTTCTTGTTATGTTGTCTAGGAAATAAACACTATTTGGCAGTTGATTTCAGCTCCACCTCCCGTTAGAGAGTCAGCCCTTGATGACTGAGTAGGCATCAGTATAAACTTTTGATCTGAATATAAGAAGCTTAAACAGTACCTAGGAATACATGGTGAATGTTGTAGTTGGTGGGAACCTTTTCATTGTATGCTGTTGCTCGTTACTTAGCTACAGCTGACCTGAATAACTAAGATGTTCTCCATGTATTAGTGCATTAGCTGCAAAACAAAAACGCTTTACAAATGTTACGACAAAAACAGTTGAGATAGGCAACATCAGCATCAGAGGGAATTTTAGAGTTTAAAGTTCAACTGCAACTTTGTCAGTGTAACAGGAAAACAAGCTGGCATAGTGTCTAAACGGCAACTGTAGCAGAGGACTTCACACTTATAATTTGCTAATTCAAGGTCCCTTGTTGACTGAGGGGGCCCTTCGCTGCAGCCGCTTAAATTGTTTTTGCCTTGGGCACTTGGGCTCTTCCACTGTTTTTATAAGATTATCTGATACAGTGTGATGGAATCTGGTTTCCATCCAGTGCAAACTGGTTTGATCAGAGTTCCAAATCTCTGATGCAGTATTGTTAGTGGAAAATGTGTGTACTGGAGGGGTGGGGGGTAGGGTGGAGGCTGAGGAGTGTCGTTGGTTCAAGCTACTGTGTCAGACATGCAATGCATTGCATTAAAATCCACGCCTGTCCCAAAGGTGAGCTGCATTCCAGAGAGGGGAACCAACAGAAAGAGATAGGAGTGGTAAAGCTGCTGCATGACTTCAGCCAGAGTGTGCGACACAGTGAAAGCACACTGAGCAGTGTGTACAGTATTGTGTTCACCTGCCCTCCACACTGTCCTGGCCAGCAGGATGGTTTCCGTTTTCTCTCCTCTCCCTCAAACCCAGTTTGGAAAGCCTCACATCCTTTGCAGCAGATCTGATAACCGCCAAACTGGATAACATCTAGCTGCACTCGTCTCTAAGAAGTCCTTCCCCGGGGTACAACTGCCAGTGTCGATCCCAGCATTAAAATATAACTTTGATGGTCATTATTAAGATAAGCATCGTGTTCATCTGGCAGAAGATTACACTGATAGCGTCAGAGCTTTGAAGAACTGTCCTTTCGAGGGAGTCTCGAAAAGGACAGTTATTAGATGAAAAGGGCCCCTCTTGGCCAATCACAGGGCTTGTTAACGGGAGCAAGGGTGGACACATTCTGGTAGTCTTCAGTCCTGTACTTCTACTTGTTACTTGCTCATCGCTGCTTTGTTTTAACAGATTCACCAGTCAGTCACACAACATGACTGGATTGGTGAAGTTCAAGCTTCTGTACTTGGTAAACATTCTCTTGTCTTCCTCTTCTAAAGAAGCTGCATACATGAAAATTCAATTGTGGAACTGTTTTCTAAATAAGTCATCTTAACATCTGGGTTGAAAATGTCCTAATTTAACGTATGAAACTAATTGCAACATGTATTGTCCATTTTCCCACACATAATCTGACTTGGACTAAGTGTCTCGAAGTTTGCAGATCAAATTTGTTCATTGTGTCCACTGGTCTGAGGTCATGTTAGTGGGGACTTCCTTAATGTACGCCTTTTATTGAGGGTTGTGCACATAATTATCAAGCATACCACACTACTATTCAAATGATTGTCCTGTTATTACATCCATCCATCCATTATCTATACACCGCTTATTCCTCACTAGGGTCGCACATCTGGAGTCTGTCCCAGCTGACTCAGGGTGAAAGCAGGGGACACCCTGGACAGGTCACCAGTCTATCACAGGGCTACACTTAGAGACAGACAACCAAGCACACTCACATTCACACCTACGGACAATTTAGAATCACCAATTAACCTCAACATGTTTTTGGACGTTGTGGGAGGAAGCCGGAGAACCCGGAGAGAACCTACGCTGCACGGGGAGAACATGCAAACTCCACGCAGAAAGATCCCAGGCGTCCTAACTGGGACGCAAACTGGGGATCATCTAGCTGCGAGGCGGCGGTGCAAACCACCGAGCCATCCCTGTTATTACAGCTTATGCTTATTTTCATAGCTCTGTGTTGTATTGGTTCTATCAGTTATGAATAGATTGTGCTCCCCAAAAGAAATATCACTGACAACAGGTCAGACAGGACAAGAAACATGAGGAGATCCTTGAAGCTGGCATCCCATAGCAGGGAACACAGTGAGAGGAACCAAACCAGTTCTTGGGGTGTTAGAGCTAACCCATGGCTCCTCTATGAAACAGTTTCTCTACGGAGATGTCTATTATCTTTTATTGGAGTCATTGTAAAAGCTCTGTTCTGCTATGTTTGGCATGTACGTGTTAACGTCTCTTGTGGTTGTTCTCAGACCGTCTTCCTCATGGCTGACAGTGACAAAGTTATCAAACTGACAAAGCAGACCTATTTTGATGGCTCTGTGTCACTTCTGAGGTGTTGATTGACTTCGGTGGAACTGGTAGGATGAGACATGCAGGCAACAAAACTGTCATTAGGAAAATATTTACACAATGTGACAATGAATGTCTGAGTGTGAGAATGCAGCAGGGAGTAGCATGTAGCACCAATAGCTATCAGACATGAAGAGGACGGTACTATGAAGCAAGAATAAGAGGTTAGCGAGGCATGTTGTGTCTAAAGCTGGAGTTTTCAGTGTCACAAAGGTGGCTCAGTTTTTATCTGTTAGGTCACCATGGTAACTTGTACAGCTAAGCTGCTCTGGAGCAGGTTCTGTTTAGTTCTGGATTTAAATTAGCTTTCCATTTCACCAATTTGCTTCCTGATGATTTTCTACAAGTACAGATTCTCAGCTGAGGAAATTCATTATGTCTGCAACCCTGTTAAGTTGCACATTACTACTGACCGTAGCGCTGTAGTTACAGTAGCACAAACTGCATGCACTGTGTTGCCACAATAACCAACATTTATTAAGTTGGTGATGCAGAAAATACATAAATATGTTTTTATACTTGGTCCTGATTTGCTGCCAAGTTCCTTTTACACTGCTGGTACTGCAGCTAACAGAACAAAGATTAGAACATGTATTAATCTATTGCTATTTTCCCCAGAGAGTATTTAATAAATAATATTAATTTCTCCTGATGTTGCCAAAAAAATAAAGTGATATAATTAATTATGGGATAGTGTCAGACCTAAATGCACTTCGTCAATGTCATGTTTAACTGAATGAAGTTTTAAAGTTTAAAAGCTCTAATGTGCAGCTGTCAGGTTAGAAATGAATGGCTTCACCGAGTAGGAAAAGAAATATATTAACTTACACAATTAAAAAAAGCAGTTTTCTACCAACAGCACTTTTTACTGTGATCTATTTTCATATTCTTTATGGCTCTCCGTTATAACAACCTACCTAACAAAAGTAGGCGATTGACCCATTTTGTGTGGAAGAAGAGTCACATGACGTGTTAAATGTTCCCTCTTATGTTACAATGAGTTAACAAAGAAATTTGATAACCACCGTCGTAAAACATGTTACCTTTCAATGGCATTTTAGGTTTCGTCAATCTGATTTATACAACTAAAGCCTGGCAAAGCTGCTTCATGGTACAGCTCTCTGTTCACCGAGATGAGCACCTTGTGTTTTAGATGTTCACTTATATTGTGGTAGTTTGCTTATGTTGTTAGTCAAATAGTATCGAAGAAGCTCAAACTTTTACAAACTAAACACAAGTTAGCATGCTAGCGCTGTCTCTTTTAACTCTCCCTATAATTGATTAGTGGCAGCTTTATCTCAGATGTGCATTGTGCTAACATGCAGGGATTTAAAAGTCTTGTTCCTAAAGAATCACATTAATGTTGCATGAGTGCGAACTGCATGAAATTTGCTCGCACCATTTGCTCACTCAACCTTATTAACTCCAGTGGTAATTGACAGTCCCATTCCCCATGAATCCACATCTCATCAAATCACTCTTAATACATGTTAACACACCATAGGGGGAGTAATAGTCAGAGGCAGCATTATCCAAATCGCTCTCATGAATAATGTAGATACATGTAAGGGTGCTTGGTTACCATGCTAAAAGGTCCTTTTTTTATGACATGCCGCAGCATTTGCTCTGATTAATCTGAGATGCATTTGAATGAATTCTCAATGCAAATTCACCATGATGCTGTCTGAGAAAAGGAAAGAGAGCTCAGGTCATTTGAATACCACTGACACCTGATGATACACCGTTATGCTTTTTAAATTGCAATTAAATCAATTATTCCCTCAGGTTCTTCCTGCCAGCGCTCACATAATACTGAGGGGACTTGAGCTTTCGTTAACTCCAAAGGAGTAATGTGATCATGACAGTATACGTTTACTGAGGCCCACCGCAAAGGACGGAACACAGGAAATTACAATAATATGGACTAATACGACTGTTTAAACACAACCACTGCTCAGTTGGTTTTATGAAAAAAGGCTGTTTTTCAAGCAAAAACACTTTGAGTAGAAACACACGTGCAGGACAGCAGCCAAGTCGAGCTTTTATTTGTCTACCTATACACACTCTGGTGAAGTTTATACACACACTGGCATGCCCTGAAACAGACAAAGAAGTATTTTAATCTCCACACCTGACTCCTTCGTGTGTGTGTGTGTGTGTGTGTGTGTGTGTGTGTGTGTGTGTGTGCGTTAAAGGGGGTGGGGATCTAATTGGCCTTTTCCTGGTCCTCAGGTTCACTCTAATTAAGGCCCTGAGAGCCAGGGTACGGGCATCTGGACACCAGCATTTTGCCGCCACTGCGCCGGCAGTGCTGGGGGAAGACAATGATAGCCAATTATCCCTTTTTATTCAGCCAAAAGAGGCCTTAGCAGGTCATCATTAAGGCATATGGAGGGGGAGGAAGAGGGCAGTCTATGTACAGGGGAATGCCAGACAGAATAGAGGGGGGTGGACGCTAAGGGCCAGGCAGGTGTTAAGGCAATGTTCCAGTGTTTGTGTGTGTACTGTGTTGTCTCAGTGATGGAGGCCAGGAGATTCAAGAGCGGTTGCATAAGTTAGTTATCGCTGTGTGTTTAATTGTTCAAGTTGCATCGGCAGTCATAAACTGCATTCTGACAGCTTTTAAGAGAGGAAAACTCTTCACTTGGTTTAGCTATTTTTTTTTGTTGATTTGCTTTCATCGTATCATGACACATTCATAATATCATGTGCATATTAACACGAGTAATTAATTCACATTACAAGTGAACAGCGATGTGTATTTTTTTTGGACAGAGACTTGGGACTTGGATTTTTTTTTGTATTTGTAGGATTGTACAGGATTGAAAGATGCACCAGCCTGTTCACTTTCATGCTTTTCAGCTTCTAGCAAATGTTCATTGATTGGTCTGATGTGCAGGAAAATCAACTCAATCTGTGTTCAGTGTGTATGGCATCAGCATGGCTGAGGGAGGTTGATGATGGTTGGTTTGATGTTTGCATCCCAAAGGCATCAACAAGAAACGTAGATGTTCATATGATATAATTAAAGAAAATAGAGACTGACTCTCCACTGCTCCATTCTTTACCTTACAGAAATTATAGAGGGCAATAATACTCAGCGTCATACTTTGAGCACCGATCCTAAATGCAACAGACTTATTTTTGTAAGAGTATTTTAAATACAAAAACTCAAAGTACCTTACATTAGACAGAAGAACACTTCATCTTTGCTGTTGGTACCTTCAATTCAGCTAACTCTTTTCTTTGTTCCACTTAAAACTGTGCAACAGTATCTGTACAGTTATAATCAACTTTTCGGGAGGACCTGTGAAAATGCAATTTACTGTGATAGAAAAATGTAGTCATAGCCTGTCTTTGCTTATACATTACACATAGTTATACACAGATTGGCTTCACTGAGATGCTCTGAGTTTTTTCTGTGCTCCAGGATAACACACTGGTTCACACACAGGTCAGAAGTCAGATGGCACCAGGTCAGCTGAGTAAGGTGCATGGGGTAACAAGTGAAAGCCAAATTGGTGTGGATGGTCACATTGACCTGGAGCAACAGCACTCCAGCTCAAAGCTTTCCTCTCCATTGTTCTTTGATTGCTCCAAACATTTGAGTTTTTGTAGACAGTGATATAAGGTTTGATAGTAAACATGATAAATAGTGTGCACTTATTTAGAGCCTTTCTACCTAAGTGGTAATCAGCTCTTTACAAGGTTTCCCATTCACCCATTCACACCAAAGATGCCATAAAAGGTGTGGAATCTTGCCCGCATGTGGAGGAACCGAGGATGGAACCACCGACCTTGTGATCAGTGGACAACTCACTCTACCTACCTGAGCCACAGCCGCTCCCAAAAAGACAAACCGAATCCTTGTCAAGATTTTAAATTTTCAGTTTGTAAGTTGCTGCTTGAAAGTTGTTGTTCTTTCCTGTAGCGAATGTGAATTTGAAAACTGTAACACACAGACAGTGGAGGGGGAGGAGGAGCAAGCTGTGTCTAATGCACATTAGAAAAGGCAGGCTTATACCCAAAATCTGCATCTAGTGTGTCAGATTAGCAATTAGCATTTCGTGGAGCAGCTTATACCACATAATGTATATAAACGATGGAGGTGGTATCGGGTTCTGAAAAGTGAAGCCGACGCAACAGTGCCTTACATTTGTGTTCTTTCTAACGGTGAATGTGGGAAAACTCCTCTGGTTGCAAAAGAAGTCTCATTGCACAGAGATCGATGAGAAAAAAGTTGCACTTCACACCTGATTTTCCTAATAAGAGACACTGTGAACTGAGCAGTGAAAGAACAAGATATTAGCCCAAAACAGAGCTAAAGGACTGTGAATACTGGACTTTCAGTCATCATGTGGATGCATGCAATTGAATGCTAATGTTGCTCAATGGCTACTGGATAGGCATCTATTTGTGAACCAGTTCACCATATTATTAGGTGATAATATGTACTTATTCTACTTTAGGTTTTGTTCGGCTGATCCTAGGTAGCAATAGAAATGCTAGAGAGGGTCAGTCATGTCGGTCGACTAAGATCCATTATCTATACACCTTAACCCTCACTAGGGTTGTGGGAGGGCAGGAGTCTATCCCAGCTGACTCAGGACGAAGTCAGGGGACACCCTGGACAGGTCCTCAGTTTATCACAGTTCTGCACTTAGAAACAGACAATCAAACACACTCACATTCACATCTACGGACAATTTACAATCACCAGTTAACTTCAGTTTTTTGGACTGTGGGAGGCAGCTGGAGGGAAAACATGTAAAATCCACACAGAAATCTGTAGCTGTGAAGTGATAGTGCTAACATCCGCGCCACTGTGCAGCCCCTACTAACATCCATGTGTTAAAAATATATTTATCTTCTTTCTAAACTATGCTATAATTGTCTACTAAAGGTCACCATAAGTGACTGTTCACACCAGACCAGGTCAGGTTGTAACAGCAAAGCCACTCATCCAAATGAATTTGATTTGGTGTTTTAGCGCAAACATAACAGAACAACAACAACATATATATTAAAAATGTCGACAGCTGTAGCTGTAAATAAGAAAAAAAAAGAAGCGGTTTTCTAAGTCAAATCCTATGTGTTATTGTTGATTTCAAAACATAAACTCCCTTCAAGTAAAACTACATGTTTCAGCA
Source organism: Stegastes partitus (assembly GCF_000690725.1). NCBI lineage: Eukaryota > Metazoa > Chordata > Actinopteri > Pomacentridae > Stegastes > Stegastes partitus. The sequence goes on from NW_007578634.1 coordinate 134,180, forward strand.
GCAAATTCCACTGATGTATCAGACATAAACAAGTGATGCTGCTTGTTGATCGTCTTTAACATGTAAGCAGCATTTAACAGGAGGGCTGTTACAGATGGAGGAGGGTTAACCATAATTCTCCAATAGCTGCCAACTGTCTGCTGACAGCCTGCCCCTTTATACACTATATGGGAGGTGGGTTTCTGTTGATTTAAAGAAAGAGATGCAAAACCAGAACACACCACACCCCTTGTTTATTGCAACAGCATACAGAGAGTGATGGACAGTCTTTTCTCCTACTTCACATAGGAGCAATCTCACTAATGCAGTAGTCCAAATGTACTTCTACTGGTCTTCCTCCATCCACAGCCACTGGTCAGACTCTACATTCTCCAGTCAGGTTCAGGATTCATGCTTGTATCCACAAGGCTACACGTAATGTAAACTTCACTATCCACAAAAGTCCAATGACGGTCTGCACAGACCTCTCTATGGACGTTCACATACGGCCCAAAGTTTAGGACTGGGCCACATGTCTGCACATTGGCCAGCAAAGTAAATGACGCTTAAAATAAATGCTATGATGAGAGGCTATGTGCGGGGATTCTCCATCACCATCACTTTTGCAATTCATCATTAAAGAGTTGTAATTAAAGTAGTTACTGCTGGACTTTGGAGAGGCTCTGGTCTGCACACTTTACATCAATGTGCCCAAACACAAAAGGAAAAGTTTAACGCCTGTGCTGGGTCCACTGTGCTCGGCACACTTCAGTAACAATCATAGTGACACAGTGCTACAATCCAGTCTGACATTAACCTGCTACACCCTGTACACGGTGCAAAGACAAAACCAGCCGGTCATCCACAGAAACCCTGAATATTCATCAGTGTTCAATATGAAAGGCAACAGCAGCATGAGTAGAACATTGTGCATGTCTGCTGTCCACTCTCCACACCAGTCATACTGAAAGCCTGCATTAGCCTTTAGGTTGCGGTGTCTGCATCCAGTGAGCCGATGTAGCCCTGGTTGCACGTAGAAGCACATCCAGCGCTGTCACCGAGTTACAGGATGTGGCTTATCAACTCATATCTACATTCTGCTGGTGGATTGGATGCATGCACTTGTTTTGTTTTGTTTTTTTCATTTGTTTGAACTAAACATCCTGTGTTGAAAAACCACAGCTCCACAGTGCAACCACGTTAGCACCTGTGCTAACGGTTTATTACTGGCAGGGCTCGACTCCGACTTTGTGCCAGTGTTCGTCTTTCTAATTTTCAGTTTGACTGTTGTCATGCCAAACATTTCAAAATCAAAATCAATCCCCTCTAGGATTAAAAGTGTGCCGTTTCCTCATTGACAGACGAGAGCAGCTTCATTTGACAGTGACAGTGTATTTTAACAGCGGTCCTCAATTTTCTCCTGTAGCATTGTGGGTTTATATGATCAGCATTCAGTCATTAGTTGACTGATTGATCTGGTTTGAAAAGCAGCAGTCAGTCCAACAGGCGCCCGACCAAACAAGTTGACAATTCTGATAGTAAAGAAAACAGCATATTACCACAAGTCACAGGGTCCTGGACAAGACCACCAGAAAACAAACAAACAAACATTAGACAAAACATCTAGACATTGCTAGATCTCCGTAAAACTTTGACAACTGCCTTGAACTTAAACTGACTTAGCTTTTGTCCACCATCAGTGAGGAAACTACAACATTTTCAGCTGCCTCTCAAGCTGCTGGTTGACAGTCAGATATAGATGTTGGGTGAACTTCAGGTGTCTGGTTCCACCAAAAAAGTTGCACGGGGGAATTTTAGTTACCTGTACCATGTATCCTGTCAAAACAGGGAGAGCTTGAAGCTTGGTAATGTTCAACCACTTACACACTGGCTCGCTGACCAGAACACATGAGCAGAGGTAATTCAAGCGAATATAATTAATTATAAGGACTATATCTGTGTCTCACAAATGGCTACAAATGGTGTTGTATTTTGGTGGGCCGGCTTTATACTACACCAGAACAGAGGTACATATGTGAATGTGCAACCAAAACCACATTTGCACCAACATTTAGTGAGTTCTTCTTTTGACCATCATCGCGGCCTCTCCACTAGATTACATGAAAATCAGCCTTGTAGTTGTTGCATATTCCTACAGACAGCAATGACATCATTACCTCCTAGATAAAGGTGAAATAAAGTACTTGTGGTTTGCGTTGCTAACCCGTTGTGTGGCTGTACAGCTCCTTTTTGTACCCAAACACATTCCAAACTCAAAGTCTGTATGTTAGCAGACTTTGGGTAGAATTTGGGGTTTCTTGTGTATATTTTTAGTCTTACCTCGTTAACCAGCAGCTACATTGCACTTAACAGACAAGGTCCATTTAAGTTTCAGAACTGCCACTGGTGAGAATATATGTGTTGTCACAAACCCCACAATGACAACGTAGTGGACTCACAGTGACACAACAGAGACCAAAAAACTATAACTCAATTTTCAAAAGGTAACTTGATAGGTAAAAATCAGATCATCCTATTACACCAACAAACACCAATCAGGAGGCTCGCCCCTATAGCTCACCTGGTTGAACGGGCAACCCAGGGCCTACAGTTTTACAGAACTGCCTTAGAAACATACACAGAGACCGTAGAGACCTTCAAGCTCCTGGGGACGACAATCACCCAGGACCTGAAGTGGGAGAAGAACATCCGCTGCATCCTCAAAAGGCTCAGCAGAGGATGTACTTCCTGTGACAGCTGAGGAGACACGGTCTGCCACAGGAGCTGCTGATTCAGTTCTACACCGCATTCATCGAAGCCGTCCTGTGCAGCTCTGTCACTGTGTGGTTTGGAGCAGCCACACTGCAGGACTGAAACAGGCTGCAGCGCACAGTCAGAACAGCCGAGAAGATCATAGGAGCCCCCCTGCCCTCCATCCAGGAACTGGACTCCAATAGAACCAGGAAGAGTGCAGGGAACATCACTCATCCTGGTCAAGAACTGTTCTCCCTCCTCCCCTCTAGCAGGCTACAGAGTCCTGCAGGCTAAAACCATCAGACATAAAAACAGTTTTTGTCCCACTGCCAGAACGCTACTGAGCCACTCCAAGCCACAACTGTTATTTGAACTTCTGTTTTGCACAATGTACATGTACCTTTTCTACTGGATGTGTAAATTCTTGTATATATTTGTCTTATTGTCTTGTTTTATTTTTTATTAATATTTATTGTATTTTATTCTTTTCTTTCTGTTTTTATTTAACTTTATTTTTCTTTTCTTTTCTTTCTTTTCCTATTTCTATTATTCCTGCAAACTCCTAGGGCGACACCAACAGCCGAAACCAAATTCCTTGTATGTTGTGCACGTACTTGGCCATTAAAGCTGATTCTGATTCTGATAACAGGGAAATGGAGGGAAAGTAATATGGAAAAAAATAAAAATAAAAATAAAATAGAATAAAAAAACACACAAACAGCATACTTTTAATGTTAAGACACGAAAATGCAGTTTCTCAGACACGATACCACATGAACTCCAGTTGTTGGTGTAAATATAAATCTTCATCTAAGTTGAGTTTAAATGCAATTATTCCTCAACGATCTCTTCAACAGTTTTATCACAATTATAAACCAAATGGGACACTGTGACTATTGATGCTGACTGCTGTGATCCAATAATCTCTTCTATTTATGTAAATCCATATACAACCAATAAATCCATCATGATTCCACCGTCAACTGACTGTTTTGTTTGACTGTAGCATTCTACTTTGTGGCTTCAGTTTCAGTTTCGCAGTAAAACTTTGCTCAAGTGTTAACCGGAGAGGAAAAAAAAAGCAAGCTGGCTGCCGGGGTGATTTGAATGAATATCTTGATAAAGCCTCACTAATCTTCCATTCCAATCTGTTTCTCAGTGGGATATATCTCTTATGTCTATACTTAGGTGACCCACGCAGCTTCTTTTGTGCGTGTTCGGTTCCGCGGGATCAGTGGGAAATTGGAAAGAGATGTAGTGCGCTTGTGCCACCTCAAATTGGATTGCATGGTTTCTTAAATGAAAGCAAATAATTTCATGGCTAATGGGCTTAATTTCAGGAAATAATTCCAGATTTCCACAGTTTGCCATTTTGCATGTGATTTCTGCAGAAGGTCTGTCACTTTTTTTGGGATGTTGTTTTCGTGTGTGTGTGTGTTCGCTTGAATGTTCGGCAATTAGAGAGCAGAGTGACGCTCTTTAGCGGATCACTTTGCTGCATCCAAAGGTGACCAAACGTGTGACACTCTGATTTGACCGCTTTCCTTTGAGCTTGCAGTAGTTCCCGTAGGTGGTGACAGGACCAGCTCTGTTGTTCTCTCAGCTTTTTATTCACCGGGAACAGAACAGAAGAACAAAGTTATTACCAAAAAGAGGATAAAAAGAAAAGGGAGAAAAAAAAAATATGACATAAACAAGAAGTAAAAATGTGATTGCCAACAAAGAAGTGATTAAGCCTCACAAAAAAGTCTTCAGTGGTTAAATAAATAAAGAAATGACTGTAATTAAATAATGAATGAAGGAATCAGTCCATAAAGCGTTGATTGATGTCCAGGAAAGGGGGTCTCTCTAATGGAGGCTGGCTGACAGTGATTGCGAAGGCCCATTTACCAGCTGATGTTTTGTTATGATTGGACATGTCAGTCTTCCTCCTCTGATTAAAAAAAAGGAGGGGGGGAGCCCAAAATTCGCCCTGCGTCCTTTCCTTTATGTTTTTTTTTTCTATTCTCTTCCATCCGCTGGCATAAAGCGATGGGTACATATTATTTTGTCAATCTGCTGGAACGGGTGACATTCAGGGGTTTGTAAAGATGCCAGCTGCCCTTTACATGCTACCTTGAAGATGCCACATTCTCCCACAAACTTAGTCATGTAACCGGTGTTTGTGCTGTTCGGGGCAAACAGGTTTTAAATGGATTGTTTTGTTTTCATGGTTAAAGCTGGAACAGCTTCTTGTGAAGGTTTTTTTTTTTTTTTTTGCATTAATTTCTATCAAGTATAACAAAAAACCTTTAAGAAACGTCTTCTTGAATAATGCATGAAGTACCTGACCACTGGGCCGAACATAGGTCAGTACATTTTGTTAAAATGGTTGTTGCTTGGTTTTATTTTATGTTATTTTTGGAATATTTTCATTTTGTTTGTTCTCCAGACTTTACCGTTACACGTGATAAACAAGCTATTGTCATACAGTATAAAACAGAAGTGACTACACCTCTGTTTAATATCACTTAAATGTCAAATGATTCAAAAAATTGTATCACCTTACAGTAATTACATTACTTTTAAGTTGAACGGTAGGGTATTTTTTTAAATGTCAAATTAAGACCAACAGTTTAAATTTACTATACTGAAAATACAGGCCCCACAGGAGGAACTCAATGCAACTAAAGTCAGTACACTCTTTATTATTTAGATTTAAATCTTTCATTTTTTTTTCAGTATTTTATATATTCTGCTTTATTTTTGATGACTCAATCCACCTCAGCATGGAAGATAATAGTGTTGTACAATCCTCTTCTGTAGGGGTCAAAGATTCTTTTTTTCCCTTTGTCGCCTGTCTGTAGGGAGGTTCACAGGGAGAGACAGGAAACCAGGCGGTGAAGTTTGCCTGGTTTCACTGGTTTCCCTCAGCTTGAAAAGGACTGCAATCAATAAATTCACCAGTAAGATAAGAAAAGAAAACCTGGTCAAGATGTTTGAGTTTGTTAGTAATCTGAATCTATTATGATGTTATGCACTGTATGTGATGATGTGACTGTTCTGAACCATTGCAGTGAGCAGAGATTTTAGTTTATGGCTTCTTTTTAGGGAAACTCAGATCTGCTGAAACCCTTATTGTATACAGGAATATGGACAGCTTTTTTATGTCAGGTTTCAGATTAGGGACTTCACATTTACAGGTCACAAGTGATCAGAGAGCCTGCCAGGTTTAAAGCTATGGTGGAGTCCAGTGGCTCAGTGAATATGTCCAAACAGGGCAAGAGTTGGCATTATGGCAAATGGTAAGCGGTCTGCTTTAATACAGTCATTTTATTACCTAAGCTAACCAAAGTGCTTTACAATGTTCAGCCATTCACTCACACATACACACACAGGAACACACACACACACACACACACACACACACTGGGGCTGGGGCCTGTCACCAGGAGCACTTCTACATGTGGACCACCAACCCTGCAATTATTGAGCCACAACAGACGAAAGAGTGAAAGTCACGTCAAACATGAAGCTTCCGCTCTATCGGAGAATCAACACAGCTTGTGTGGAGTGATGAGGAGACTCTAATCTTCCTTAATTAACACATAAAACACATGTGAAAGGTATCCTCTTGCCTTTTGCAGTGGATTAATGTTACCTGACAAGTAAATTAGTGTCATCAGCTGTTCGTCTTTTGAATGATTGTTTCTGAATGACGACTGTCTCAGAGTGGACACTATTTTCCCCTTTTGTACCTTTCATTGCACAGGAATACAGAGAAGGCACTAACGTAAGACAGAGATATGCTATACATGAACAGATTTTTACCAAGCATGTCTTCAAATTCATTCTTTGACACATTTACATAAACTACATTCACCTGTATCATAACCACAAGGTTTAAAAACTATCTTTGGAAACATATGTAAAATAGATTCATAAGCAATTTTTTGGTGTTAAACAGCCATTTTCAGTGCAAACCAACACCATTAAAATATTCTTGGATTCCAACGACTTTTAGAATCTTTTGTAAACAAGACAAAGGTCCCTCATTCCTTCCACATGCAGCGTTTTTCTTAAAACTCCTCTCACAACTTTGAACTCCCTGCAGACTTCATGCTGCAGCACACCTTGGCTCCACTATCTACCAGTCAACTGCCTAATACCACATTTTGGTGGTTTACAGTCTCTCTTCCAACAGCAAGCCTTTCAACCTGCCATATGGACCAATGAACAGTCCATCTTTGTTGTCCCCCACCTCTGCTGCTCTCTGCAGGCTGGCTAAACAGGCTGGCCCGACTCCCAGAAAGTAAGTTAAGGCAACTTTAAGTTTAGTGATGTTAACTTCTTTTGTGGCCCCTGGAGTTCAGCACGTCAGATGCTGCTGCACCAATGGGAGCAGTGCAGCCGAGATGAGCCAGCAACAGATGGAGGTCTGTTAAGGGTCAGTCTTCCTGGACTTTGCCTTAGCGATGCTCTTTGAGGATTTTAGCAGAGCAGAATGCTACTTAAAGTCTCCTGATGAACATTAAATAACTCAACTATGACTTGAAATTCAACAAAGAAACCTCAAGGGCAGTTCTTTGGAAATAGAGACACATGGTGAAAATACTTTGAGGCTGACACACGGGCGTCCGAAAGTTTGAGACCTGGTGACAAGTCTCCTGTTTTGCATTTGTGGCTAATTTATTACAACGTATTTCACTACAATAATATTAGTTTAGTATTCGGATTTAAACGTTGACTCACTTTCTTTCAGGAAATCTAATAAATGTTATAATATTTCAGTATTTAGACTGCTCTTTTTTTTGCTTAAAGATTGCAGCACTCTAGCGGCACTGTGCAAAACTTGATAATCCATGTCATCCCAGCATGATGTGACAATGCTCCAAAGGACCTCTGGTCATGTCAGGAATGTTTGTCTTTCTCAGCCTTCAGGTGCTCCATAAATGTTCAGTGTGGATGAGGTGAGGTGACTCTGGAGGGAACCCCATGAGAGTCAGCCCGCCTTGGTCTTCTTTGGTCTTTAAGTCAAAGCTTTGAGGTATGTTTGGGCTCATTATCCAGATACAGTATGAATCCTTTTCCACAAAGATGTAAACCAGAGGCTGGAGCATGTCTCTGAAGAACGAAGTAACACTTCTGCTTGGACAAGGAGGAAGTTGTTTTATTGCAGGTGTTTGATACACTGAGGTGTCATTATCTCTCTTGATGGGTTCCTCACACACACAAATTTGTTGATGCCATTCACCTCTACCAGATTTATCGATAAATAGAATTTTTATTTCCATGTGATAGATGTGACTATGTCTTAGCCCACCCCAAACCTCTGGCCTTGTTTCCCCTCCTGATCAGTGCCATTTGATGCCATGTTTTGCATCCTGTCCCCTACCTTAACCAGAACCTTCATCTGCTTTCTAACATTATAATTAGTTATCCATCTAAACCTGATGTTTCCGAGGATTACTAGTGTAGTCATATTAACAGCCTTATGTGTCGATATATCAAGTGCTGTGCTATTTACACACGACCCCCACATTGGATCCAGAGACTGTCACTTGTTTTCTAAGACCACTGCTACAGAGCTTTCTTTTAACAGGACTTTTGCTGATTTGAGTCTTATCTAGGGATAGGCTCCAGCCCCCCTGCGACCCTAGTGAGGATTAAGCGGTGTATAGATAATGGATGGATGGATGGATGGAGTCTTATGTATTGATCTTCTGATGGTGTCCTCACTTCTGTTCTACCTGATCCTGCTTTGGACACTACTGATCAAGTTTAAGGGTTTCAGAGCTCCATGCAATGCCCCCTTCAAAACCTTCAGTCTAGCCATGATTCATTGCTTCGAAAGGCCCTCTTTGCTCAGAATATTCATTTTTGAGTTTGGCAAATCAGTTTTTCCAGTGTCACAATCTAGTGAGCAATGTTCTGCAGGAATCTTGAGGAACAGCCACATACCTGCAGGACAATTAAGTTGAACAAGCCTCTGCTTCAATGAAGGGAATGGAATTTAAGAACTCTAAGCTTTCGTATGAAGGAGTTGACGTAGTCACTGCCACTAATCTGCTTCAGTTTGACTGCTGACCAAGAAACAGTCCTTAAATTTGAAATATCTCTTGTTCATTTTAAGTCAGAATGTTTTTAAATGTTTATAAATCCTCCAGCTTTTGGGTTTCTTTCAGGTTTACATAAAAAATATCATAGATTTTTGATGTGCTCTCGAGCCTTTGGACCCCACTGTATATATTTCAACCCACTCATGTAATTTATGCTTCTGTCAGGCTACAGACTGCTGAAATGAAGCATCAACATACAGAGCCCTGACATGTTTGGTTCATTTCTAATTTTCTTACATGACAGTTCTGTTGTCAGTCAGACCCTATTGAAATGACAGTAAGAAAAACATTGAAACTTAAACTGTGAAGTTCATGAACTACAGATTAATGATGTTTTCCTATTGCCAGTAGTCACCTTATAATGTTTATTGGCAAGTCACCTCCTGCTCTCATTCTGTAACAACCAATGCTATACTGCAAAGACTAGCTTCTCTGACACGACAGAAGTAATACAATTCAAGTCGCAGTTCTGACCTCATTCTTTACTTTACAAGCCTAAGATTTGGGGAAACATCTTTTGCCATCAGTTCCGAAGGCTTTGAGAAGGAAATACTGTTCTGTAGCTAGGGTAATCGTTCTGCACTACATTCGGGTAAGGCCTACAGAGCTCACTCATTTCTAACTCCAACAGAGATCATTTTCTTTACTTTCCAAACTTCTAAGTTTCAGACCCAATCAACCTCAGGTGACATCACTGAATACATGATGACCACCAGACTTCACATAATCAACTAAGCAGTTTCACTGACTTTGGAATTGCTGCAAGACATTTCTTGTCTGCCTCAAGATGACACCTATGGGTGTTCTAATTTCCTTCCACAGTCTAAAAACATGCATGATAGATTATTTGGTAATCTTAACCCTTACATACCGTTCATTGTCAATGCCTTCACAGTACTGACCCTGGCCAATAAATGATTCATCCTAACCTAATGTTTCAGAGAACACAAAGAGTATATAGTCATTTAAAACCACTTTTTGTTGTTTTTCTTGGGAGAAAAATATCCACTATGACATATTATCATGTCCCTTTTCCCCTAAGAACTGAAAACACAACAGCCTTTATGATTTAAATATATCCTACTAAAACTGAAAATGGCTTGGGAACAAGTCTGTCTCGTGGGTCCTGGAGTAATTTAAATGACATCCATTTAAACAGGTATAGGTTCAATTTGACCCGGAACAGCCTCAATTTGTAACAGCTGTAAAAAAGAAAGAAAAAAAATCATTTATGTGTATTTTGTGTCACATGAATTGATCAAATTTAAATTCAAACAATGAGATTTAGGGTGTTTTTACCGTTGTTAAATGCCAAACCTGGTTGAATTTGAACTGGATAGTATGTAAAGGTGAATTGTCAGCAGAGCAAATGTGAATGTGAGTGTGTCGTGTTGTGTTAGCCACGTAACTGATGGTAAAATTGTACTAAATTAATAATTGAGATCTCACAACTTGGTGACATCACTAAAAATACGTCAGACTGGACAACAACTAGATGACCAGTTTGCTTATCTTAAGCTGTGTTTGCTGATGTGAGTGCAGTCGTACTACCTGTGTGGCTTAACTGTGGTGTCGTTGTGGTTTCCAAATCTCAGCAATTATTTCAGTAAAGAAAGTGCAAAATAAGCAGTAATTTGTCTGAGTGTACTTGACACTATATTTGCCCGGTGAACAGACAAATGATTAAACAGACTACAACTTACTGTTGACTGACTAAGGAAATAAACGTAAAAAGCAGTGGGGCAGTGACAAAGGTGACGCACTTACACATAATAGATGTACTTCTACAATGATAACTTTATTGTCCTTTTAACATAGTCTGTTTTTTTTTTTTTCTAAATAAACACACACACACACACACACACAAACACACACACACTGTATCGTAATGTAAGCTGAGGTCATGAGGAATGCCCATTACAAATGGCTGTAGCACTAAACACATCATCAGTAGCAAAAGAGGAAAGAGCACATTAATTCAGGCCAGTCGATACTTGTTAGCAGGGCCAGCTAATAAATAACCCAGAGTTTGGTCCTAGGGTTGGCCATGTCTTTCAGCCGCCCGTGGCATCTTAATGTGCTGTTTTAATCAGGGCCAGCGGCTGTTAAAGGGCTTACGCTAGCACATTGCCTGCTACATTTCCCTCCATGTTCCAGGGATTTACATAGAGATCCAGTAAGCCATCACCAGAGCTCCTTGTCGTGCCTTGTTATTCCCATTCTCATTCCCTGTATCAAAACTTCACTGCGGCCTAGAATAGCCACTAAGACTGAAACCCCTCCATTCCTTTCATTTCTTTCTTTCTTTTTTTTTCAAAATTAAAAAGACAAATGGCTGATGTTGGGTCAGGGGCAATAAGAAAGGCTTTGACAGGAAAGGATGTTGGAACCCCCATTTTACCAATCTTTATCCTGTTAGAGGAAAAAAAAAAAAAGAAAAAAAGCCCTCTTTGTGCTGGTCTGAGGTGTGCAGGCGGGGAAGCAGGCAGCAGAGGGAGAGCCGGGCAGAAGTTGGATGTTAATACAGAGATTGTCCAAAGATTATAGCAGGTTCACTGAGATTCAGCTGGCAGATTTAAGTCGGTGCCTTTCTGCACCAGTAACCATGCCAACTGCACTGAGAAACTATTAAAACAGCTCTGCATGGCAAAGTAGGGACACCCCTAAGACAGAAGAAAAATGGCAGTCTATTGGCCCACAAACCCAGGATAAGCTTCTCATCAGTTTGGGAACAGCAGGCTGCTTATGGTACAAAACACTTTGCCGAGGAGAGGATTTTGACACTCCGACTCATTTTCATACATATTGTTTCCATAACTTTTGGGGCTGGATAAGCAGCACAGCTTCCGAAATCATTTTTTCGGCAGCAGGCTACTCTGAATTCCTTTAATAATTGCACCACCAGGGTCAATGTATAGTTATAGTATATATATATATACATTATAGTTACAGTTGCCATTCTAGTGAAATGTAAATCACTGGACACATACATAGTATACATGGAAATCTCTGTTTAAAATTCTTTGTGTCAATGCAGGCAGCAAAACCACATTGAATGAATAAATGCTGATATTCAGGGTAATAAAGATAAAATTTATTAGTTATTTTCCATTAACACAACCTGCTGTACATGTAAATACAGAGTCCCAGTGCTGACCAGCATACATCAAGCACTGTCCGGATCAGACAACAGAATCACTACATGGTACACAACATTGTTTTTCCCTGACTGTCTGGACCAACTGACCCACACTGGAGTCCAACTTCGTCCAATCACCTGTGACATGTAAAATCATAATCATTCCCATAATGTGTGACCCAGCCCAGACTAACACAGAAAACCTCTGTGCACCATGAGCCACTGACAGTTCTTGGGGCGAGCATATCTATCTTTAAACATCTCTTCTTGAACAGTTTAGAATATTCAGTTAGGAAACTCCTCCTTCATCTTATCCCACTCTCCCCTCTCTTTGTGTAGCTGCGCAGTGTGTGCCAGCGGCCGTACAAAGTGAAATAGTGGTAAGAGGTGTCAAGGCTCTTTGCTCTTATCACAAATCACAGACCTGTGTTGTTGCAGGCGGGATGCAGGGTTGGGGTGAGGGGTGGTGATCAGCACAGGCCGACACTCTGTTCTTTTGTTATCCCTGATCAAGAGAGTCAGGCAACAGATGTCAGGCTTTCCAATTGGTTCCTGGAAAGTGACCTCAAAGGTGAAGGTCCTACACTCTGTCTGTACAGCTGAAGCTGAATGTGGCACAGGGCTGCCAGAGCGGAGAGTCACCTGGGTTGGACATAAGCACAGGTAAAGGATCATAAGCAGTGTTGGGAAAGGTCTTTAGGCAGATTACACCATTGCTAACCACTCCTTACAGCCAGGTTATGGTCTCTTCAAACTGGAAAAAAAACCAAAAACAAAGATTTTTAAAGTTCTAATGTAATGCTCGTGTGCTGGCAGTTAGTTTTCTCCTGTTTCACACTTAATGTATCAAATCATTTTGAACATTTCCTTTTCATCGGAGGAAATATTGTCGATGCCTCATCCTGGACTCGGGGCTAACTACACAGCTGTATCAAACCAACAGTTTCACAGTTCAAAGTGTGTGTTCCAACTTACAGAAACCAAAAACAAAAAAAAATGTGGTTGAGGTCTGATTTACTCTTGTATTCGCTGTTCTCCTCCGCCACCTGTAACAACCAGTTCTCTGCAGCTTCTTAGCTCCAGAATAATCGTTTTCAGACAACTTTTTTCAGAAGGAGATGGACAGTGCTGGGTTAATGAAAAGTGCCACTATCAGCTGAGTAGCAAATAACAGAGTAAGTGGGCGAAAATCTTTGGAAAAATTACAGATAATGGGTGACACAGATGCTCCCATTGGAAATGTGTGTGTGTGTGTGTGTGTGTAGGTGTGTGTGTGTGTTCAACCTGTCTCATTGCCAAGTCATTAAATACTGTCATTTTGTCACGGCATCTCAACGATACGCAAAATGTGTCTTTTTTCTTCATCAACATATAGAACTTTTTGTAGTTTGAAAAAGCCTCAATAAGGAGGCTGGAGTTTGTGTGTGTGTTTTAATTTAATTTAATTTAATTTAATTTAATTTAAATTTTGTGACTTCTTATATATTTCTTACATAATCCAGCGTACTGTTTGGACAGATCATAAATCCACTTGTGTAAATTTCAAATAATATAATAAATAAGGAAATGATTGCAACAACATTTGTCTTTATTTCTCTTTCTAAAACTCAGCTTCAGCTAAAGCTCAAATGATTGAAAGTCACTGGGTAAAACTGACATCTTTATGTATTAATGTGACGAAGGTTAGTGTCTTCTCATTCCTCCACACAGACATGATGCTTCTGTATTCCTGATGTTGAAGTCACTTGCATTATGAAACTCTTTATTTATTCACCCAGTCTGTCACATTTAGTTTTTATTGACACATTAACTTTTTCACCTCAGCCAGACATATAAACTTTTTAATTCTTGCGTTTCTGCTCAGGTTTTTTTTAATGTACAATTCAAAAATGTGCATGAAAAGGGTTGGAAAACACTTTAAACGGTGGAAGTAACATGATGGTAAGTGCAAAACCTCTTGGAGAAGTTCAAAGGGTGTGACTTGTGTGGGTGTGACACCTAGAGACCAGACCTACATCTCAGCATGATGACACCACACACGTCAACAACAAGGAGAACAGTAGGCTGCAGATGTCAGAGGCTTACAGAAAGACAGTCTCTGATTCAGTTTGTGGATTTGGAGGTTTGCTTACGTTCTTCTGTGTGACTGATCTGTTTTTATGGCTCTGTGCCGACATCAGCCAAGTCCGGACTTTGTTTTCATGTCCATCTAATTTAGTTTTGTAAATGTGATACCTCTTGAAAGTGATTTCTTTAGATTTGGAGCAAATTTTCATTCGATCTTTGTGGTCAAACATCAAGGTCACTGTGACTGAAAAAAATATTTCTGGCTCAACGATTTATACGCTAATGATGACAAAACGTCGTACTAATATCGAACATGACAACATGATGAAGTGATGACATCGTCCAAAAGGTCAATGGTCAAGTCTGTGCAGACATTTATGTAAAGAGTGATCCTGACATGTTGGCAGAGGCTTAAAACACTATTAGATTTGTCATTTGTTGGAGTGTTTTATCTTTACCTGTAGACACTGTTTTAAAGAGGATTAAGTATTTTCAAATATGTTAGAAAAGCAAACCATTTCCTTTGTACTTACTTTTCTGCTATCAAGAAGGATTTAAGAGTTTTAGATTGAAGCGTAAATTTATATGTCGGCCCTTCTCTGGACTTTATAACTTCTTCATCCATTGTTTGAGTGACACACATGTGAAGAGAGCAGTGTTGGTGTGGAAAGAAACAGTCAGATCAAGACAGGCAGGCAGAGAGACGAGTGTGTGTGCTGCATGGCTGAAGCTGCTCTCTCACCCTGGGAACAGCAACATCAATAGAGCAGAGGGGGGTATTAGCCCAGCCCAGGCATAGGTTACCCGGGAATTAATGAACTTTCAGTTGGACTCCTTATCCCATCGTATTGACAGGATGAAGTCAGAAAGCCTCACCAGTCCTCAGCGCTCTGCTCCCAAGTGCAAGAACAGAGAGGGAGAGTTTCCTGAAATGAAAAAGCAACGCGTCTTATCTCTGAGACAGGTTGTAAGAAGGGCCGGCGAACAAGGCAGAGGGCACACACACACACACACACACACACACACACACACACACACACACACACACACGCTTAAATCTCCAAGTGAGAAAGTGCTCGGCAGGCCTGACCACAGTGTGTAAAACACTTGGCTCAGGTCAGATAAAAGCAGTGTGGAATGAATCACTCTCTCACTGCTGGATGGCTGATGGTAGCTCTGTGTGTGCATGTGTGTGTGTGTGTGTGTGTGAGGAAGGTGAAGGTCACAATATCCAGATCTCTCTGTATGTCATGTATTATCTGTGACAGAAAAACTAGTGACCTGATCATTGTACAACTATCCATAGAGAACCAAAGTAGAGATCTTGTGAGTTTGATGCAGTATGTTGGACTGAAAACACATCCAGCTTGTGCTACAGCCTAAATCTTTATTAACTTTGAGTTGCAGTGGCAGGCAAATCACAGCTAAAAGCCAATCAGAAAGCAGCTAAGTACCACTGATATCTCAATAATTATAATTCGCTCTGAACAAAGGTGGAAACGAGAACTTCAACCAACAATTGGAAATGTATTATATGATATTATTATACTACTCAACAGCAAGATAAGTAAAAAAAAAAAAA
>NW_007578634.1:149820-163690 GCF_000690725.1 Stegastes partitus
TCCCCCAACACACACACACACACACACACACACACACACACACACACACACACAAAGCGCTCAGTAAAATGCAAAAATTTTCTGTCCTGCTAATAAAAAAAATTACATTCTCTAAGCCTTTATTACTTCACCTGCTGCACAGATATTAAAACTTTAGAAAGAATAAATTAGCAGAAGGAAGCAGACACCAGGTCCGTTCCTTTGTGATTAAAGAAACTCCATCAGATTCCTCACTTTCTTATTAGAAGGGCGTTGCACGGAACAGGAAATGCCATTCTTTTGGGTGCCCTGCTCTTACGCATACACACTCTGGCACACACACAATCCTCCTGCCTTGTTCATTTATTCAACACATTTCTCCGGGGCGCCATTGCTATTCTGTCTGAGGCAGCACAAAGATTAGCCCTCTGCCATGATTTAAAAAAGACCAAGTAAAAGAGAAAAAAAAGGGTAATCATACTTCCATTCTTGAATCATTTCTGAAAGAGAATTTCCTCTAATTCCCTGCATAATAATGAGTTTATAGCCTTTATTTGTAAGTGGATGGGTCGGCCTTAATTACAATCATTGGAGACCCCACATTCTGCTTTTGTAATCTTTGACATATCAGCACTTGATGAGATTATTGTTTAATATGTTGTAACATTTTAGTTTTTTTTTTAAATGTGATTATCCTTTGTTCATCACTTTCTATACAATACGGTGTCTTGTGATTCTTGGAAATGCTGGAATTGAGTTGTAATGAAATCCACATTTGAGTAATTATGGCAATACATGATTCTTCTTTTTTTTTGCTGTTTAGCATCACAATTACGACAGTAAAAGTCACAGAGACATCCAACAAAGAGGAGTTAATACATAATAAGCGAAGAGCAGAGGGGAGGCGCCGAGTGGGAATCATGAAGATCATAAATGACCTCGTAAAATCAACACAAAGTGACAGAACAATGAACAAACTGCAGTTAAGCCAACCTTCGTAATTACCCCGTGCAATTACACAAGCACACACACACACACACACACACACACCGATTTTCAGTAATGAACCTTATGTAATAGATTAAAGAAAGAGAATTAGTAAATGAATAAATCAGATAGTCAGTAATAATCACATCAGCAAACACACAAACAAACAAACAACCAAAAAAAACGTACCTAAATACAGCAGCTAGGTGGGTGAAGGAAAGACTGGTTTGATAACTGAAACATAGAGAAACAGATGGAAAACAGGAAAACAGATTCACCAACGTGTTTAATTTCCTTAAACACATTTTTATTTGTAACTTTTTAGTTCAGCACCAATGTTCTCTGCTCTGTCTTCCAGCTCTAAGCTGCGGTGGAAGAGGTGATGCCTCAGAAACACCAGCTTCCTTCACTCATCTTATGTGTATGTATGTGTGTGTGTGTGTGTGTGTGTGTGTTTTTAAAATCCATGTGCCTTTTCCTTTTCTCTGTTCTTTTGTTATGCAGTGTGTGTCTATGATGCAGAATTATTCAAATCCCAGCCCCAGCTTTCTGCTTTATCCACTATCCACCACTGGCCTCAATGAAAGCAGTGTATGACTTTACTCTCAGGTCCTTGGGGAGTTAGAATCACTGCTGTGTGTGTTTGTGTGTGTGCGTGGTGAAAGCAGCATCCGTGCCTCCTCTAGGTCCACCTTGAAGCCTTCCTCGCAGTCCCGTCCCCTTAGAGCTGAGACCTGGGGAGGAGGAGGAGGAGGAGGAGGAAGCCTTCATCCTGCCTCCTTCTGAGGTGCCTTCCATCTGCATATGAAACAGGAAAGCCCCTGGTCCTCCCCAGCCAAACAGGTCACTTTGCATCCACTACGAGAACATGACTGAACAGGTGGAGAGTGTGAGTAACCAGCAGCCTCTGTCTTCCAAAGGCAGAACAAAACTCCAGCCACTGTTATCTTTGCTAACGTGAATGAAGTTGCGTGTTCTATGGATTTAATAACAATTTAACAGAAGATATTTCTCATATTAAAACATTTGTATTTGTTTTTTGAAGACAAAAAAAAAAAAACCTGAGCAAAGATCTATATGGGAATAGCATCAGTTTGTTCCAGTATAATTAATTCTAATGAAAAACTAAATTGGTGCAGCAGCTTAGATTTGATTTGAGATGCAAATTAACACATTGGCAAGGATTGTTCAGGTAAACTGACTGCACCAATTGCAAGCATACAACTAAATATTGTTAGTAAAACTGTAAAATAATCTATGAAACATAGATAGCATATGGACATGAGTAATGAACATTATCACAACGTGCTTGATTAGCAGGTGATTTCATTTAGATAAATAAAAAATAATAATAATAATTAGCTTGAGGTAATAATAAATTTGAGCTAAAAACAAAAACAAATCTTTTCTTACATCGCATCCCATAAACAATGTTTTTGTCACCACTGCTATATTCCGATTTTTTAATTTAGCATCTGAAGCTCTTAAAGCATAAGGAAGCCAAACTCAGTGAGAATGTTTCTGTCACTTACACACAACCCTTGAAACGCATGTCCAGCTTCTGTTTACTCAAGAGGACAAAACTGTGACAGGACAATCAATATCACTGAAAAATGCAAGTTCACATTCAATAATATCTGCTTTTGTTTATAAGTCATTGGTTTATGTAAAATGGTTGCACTGGAGATTTGTCTGTAAAATGTTCCATCACTTTTTGCAATGTTGTAAAGATCTGTCACTGAAGAAATTGAGACATGTTTTTACAGTTACAACTGACCTGGAAATTAAAATGCTGTCAGTGTTGTTGGGAATATGCCAAAACAAATATACAGTCATGGAAAAAAATATTACACCACCATTGTTTTCTCCAATTACTTGTTCATTTTTGGTACCATTAAAGGTATATTACCTGAAGAATAGACTGAACACAACAAAAATGCAGCTGATTACATAATACTTTATGTCCTATTTGACATGCTTAAGCTTAATTGTATTCCCAGGGTATAAGAGGCCATTTCATGTCATAAGCAGCACTACACATGCAAAGGCCTAGAGTGGTTTCCTGCTTACACTCAAGTCTTAACACAACTCAGAAGTTGTCAGCTCTTAGATAATGCCTAAAACGAAAGAATTATGTGAAGCCACAAAGGCAGTCATCTTGGTACTGCTGGAAACTGGCATGAGTAAAAAAGGTAGTAAAAAAAACAACCTGAAGATCTCCAAGACAGCCGTTCATTACCTCAAGAAAAAACAAGCCCAACATGGTGCTACCAAATTGCTAGCTGGTCGTGGCAGGAAACGTCCTTCGACCCCACGAGATGACCGTGCACTCATCTGTTCCTGTGTGAGGAATCATCGTCAGACTTCCAGGGACCTTGGGAATGAGTGGGCACTGTCCAGAAATGTGACTTGTTCGGCAAAGACAGTTCCAAACCAACTTCTTAAAGCTGGTCTGAAGTCACACAGGGCACGGAAGAAGCCCTTCATCAACCAAAGGCAGAGGAAAGCCTGGTTACTTTTTGCTGAGGATCACAAGGATTGGACTGTTGATGATTGGGCTGAGGTTCTCTTCAGTGATGAATCCAATTTTCAGTTGATGCCCACTCCAGCCAACTTACTGGTTAGGAGGAAGCCTGGAGAAGCCTACAAACCAGACTGTCTTGCCCCTACAGTAAAACATGGGGGTGGATCAGTGACCATCTGGGGTTGTTTCAGTATGAGTGGAACAGGGCAAATGCAGTTGTGTGAGGGGCGAATGAACCAGGTCATGTCCAGGTCTTCTTCCATCAGCTGGAAAACTCTTTCCTGCCTCGAACGACTGGATTTTCCAACAAGACAATGCCCCTTGCCACATGGCAAGGTCAGTTAAAGCCTGGATGGAGAACCAGAACATTGGAACCATGCCTTGGCCTGCTCAATCACCAGATTAAATTTAGTTGAAAACCTGTGGAAAATCATCAAACGCAAAATGGAGAACCACAAACCCAAAAACAAAGCAAATTTGTTTGAATTTGTGCAAGAGGAGTGGGCTACTGTGACAGTAGAACAATGTCAGAAGCTGGTGGAGAGCATGCCAAGACGCATGGCTGCAGTCATCAAAAACAATGGTTATGCAACCAAGTACTAACTGTTGTGTGTGTCATGTGACTAAAACAGACAGAAAAGAAAAATGGAATGCCTAAAAGCACTGTTTTTTGGCAGTACAATGCCATGGCTACTGATGTAAGAACTTAAGTGATTTTGGTTATTATCAAGAAAACCATGAAACATGGCAAGACATCAGCTCTTAAATGAAACTCTTATTAGCTATTTTTGTTGTTATCATTATACGTATCCAAACAAATGTAGCTTTAGTTGTACCAGACATTAAAATGTACAAGAAATTGAAGAAAACAAGGGTGGTCTAATATTTTTTTCCATGACTGTATATATATTAAAAAACAAAAAAACAATTAGTTTCTGTCTTTCGTTGTGTTTCTGAATTCCTTGCAGTGGGAAAGCATATTTCTTTCACACCTCAAGCACAGAGGAACAACTTCTCAGTCTCATCAATTCACATAAGCTTACATGTTAAAGTGTGATCAGTGTGAATGCAGAACTTTTTTTTTGTCAATAGTGCAGCTTGTTGATCTACAGCTGGTACCATTGTTCCAGCCCATACAGTACCCCATGTTGTCAATACAATGTGTTATGAAGTATAACATTTTTCTATGTGGAAATGGCTTTTCAATTGATCAAAAAAATTGTTACTCAGTATACAGTGTAGCTGGAGATCATGTCACCACACTATGTTGCTTATTTGTTGTTGGTGACATTGTTGGAGAAAGTATTGTGTGTTTTTGCAGAACACACAACACCATTTCTAAGTATAGATGTGAGTACACCCCTGTGCCATCATCACTTAAAGTCACTCTCTAGTCTTTGATTTTATCCTTGAAAACGCATTTCTGTGTATCAAGGTGACATAGTTAGACGTCTTTTTTTCCATGAAAACAATCCCTTCCTACTTCAAACTGGTTTAGTTGTAACACCATTGTCTACTTGTGGTTGCATGGATCTACATATGTAGTCCCTGCCCCTCTCTCCACCCAGTCTTCCCCACTCACTGCAGCTCGAGCACACCAACTCACCTGGTGCTTTACTCAAACACTGTAGCAATGCTTTATGCACTACAATGGCAGGTAGTAATATTCGGTTGGTTACATAATGAAACCCTGACTATTGAGATTGTTGTTGTTATACTGGAGTTTTAAGGTAGAAGGGCTCAGCCATTATGATGACCGCTTATTTTGGTCACAACCTTCACTCTTACTAGAGGGGGTCATGCAGAGCGATTTAAAACTGTACGGTCTTATGGAAACTGCAGGACTTTTAAGTTGAACAATGGAGTGTTTGCGCTTATGTCAACTCAAACACTAACAGTTTAGATGCATGGCATTAAAGCTACTGGCCCCGTAAGAACTTAGTCAGTACACCTTTTATTACTGAGATTCAAATAGTTTATTTTGATCCTTTATTTTTGATGACAGACTGAATCCTCCTCAGCATGGAAGATACTAGCACCTGGAGAAATATCCTGCCATTCTTTAGACAGTGTTTTTCAGCTGCCCTTTGCTCAAGGAGATGCATTGCTCTATCTTTCACTTTAACATATCCGAAAAGTGTCATCTCGCAGCAACAAGGTTCTGGGTTTGAACCTGCTGGTATGCCCTATGGTGACAAGCATGTTGCGTGTTCTCCATTTTCCTGCATGGATTTTCTCCAGGTGCTTCTACCGTCCAACGACATGCTGAGGTTAACTGGTGATTCCAAATTGGTGGCAGATATCAGTGTGAGCATGGATGGTTGTCTGTCTCTTTGTGTTAGCCCTGCGATGGACTGGTAACTTGTCTAGTGTGTGGTCTCCTACTTTTGTTGCCCGAGGACTTCTAGTTTCCTCTTTATCCAGGTCTTAGATTCTTGCTGACCACTTACTTCCTCAGTAACTCCTATGGGTCCCATCTCCGTAGCGCTTTTCCTCATGGCCTTTCATTTGTCCAAGCCTCCTCCTCATAGCTCTTAGTCGGCGCTCCTGGCCTTTCAGTGCACCAGCCGTCTCTGCTATCACCATAACTGGCAGAATCAGAGGGCAATTAACGTCATGGCTGATGGTGGTTGTTATGTTAAACCGACTACTATCAGATTCACTCCATTATTCATAAAGGCAGAGGGCCTGAATTACTGTCAGATTGAGAAATCATATGTCAGGTAGCAGAGGGGAAAGACCGGACATCCAGGACTGATGAAAGAGAGGGGAAAGGGAGGAATGAGAGGTGTATTATGGCAGAGATGAATTCAGGAAGGAGGGATGAAGAATAGTTCATAATTTAAGCAGGCTGAACTTTCATGAACAGAACTGGCAGCAGTGTGAGGAAGGAGAAAAAAAAAACTGGCTGTAACTTCTAGCAAAAAAAAAAAGAAATCCCAAACCAATTTTAAACTGTCCAAAGGTTCCTCATCACATAGTCTTTCAAACCAAATAACAAAATACTTTGTTTGTCCACGATCTCAAGAAAGGCACATTTTCGGATTTGACACCCCATCGACAGATCAGTGTTGGACATACAGTGTTGTTTTTTAAACTATGACTACGATACTAACCTCATCAAGTAGTTGTTTAAACCTGACCTTAACCAGAGAAATCAGCAAATTCTTATGTGAATTGTTTGTTCTAGAAAACACTGACAACAGTTCAGATATGAACATTTGCATCTTTTAGATGAAAAATACCAAACCAAAAAAATCAGATGTGACCCATAATCATTTATTATATGACACATTTAGGGTGTACACAAAATAACTTAATGATGAGAGGACAACATGTGACATCTTTGCTGAAAGTGTTTCATCTTAGGAAGGCCAATTACTGGCTGAACAGATTTCTAACTGAGCCAGCCTCAGCGTAATGGTCCTACAGTGGGCCAATAGAGACCATCAGTTGTCTTTGTGCTCTCTAATGCAGAGCAGCCCTTGTTTTTCCTCCTCCTCCATTCAGCAGCTCCTTGAAAGCTGTCAGCTGGTTGTGGTTTGGATGGGACAGCTCCAGTTTGGCCACACTCGCCTCTCTCTGTGGTCAGCTTTTACGAGCTTTGGTTTAGCAGAACAGAAACAGAAAAACGGAATGAATGAAAGGAAGAAACAAATGGATTTTAATTAATTGTCCATACCAAGGGCAAAACCCCCATTGTGGTTATTTTTTTTTTTGTAGTTGTTTTTTTTTTTTTAATTTCTCTTCCTGTCTCTGTTCAGCTTCACTTCAGGGAGGCACTGAGTGCTCAGTAGCCAGCCGGCTGGCCAAGCCTAGCAGAAACATACAGCATATGCCAATCCCACAATCCACTCTGCTCAATAAGGTTTTTTCTCTCTCTCTTTTTCTCTCTGCCTCTCCATCTCTCTCGGCCATCCAGCAGCGGCAGGGGGCTCAAAGCTGCCACTCATTAAGATGAACTGTGCCAAGGCCTGGGCTGCTCGCTGCCAAAGCTTTAGTGGCTCAGTGTGTTAGGGAAATCAGTGTGTGCATGTGTGTATGAGCTGGTTCCAGAGGTTTCCAAGGTGGAGGGAGGTCCTGGTGTGTTAAGCAGCTCTGCAGTCCATCCAGGAAGAGGAGGAGGAGGGTTTAAGGCCTTGGTTCGCCTCCCCCCTCCTGGGACTCCTCAGTAGTGGCTCCAGTGGGGAGGGATAGAAGGATGGATGGGAAGGAGGGTGAATTGGTTGCTGGGTGTGAGACAAAGACACTAGCAGAAGAAAAAAAAACAAAACTGTACATTTCACTCAGTATCAATCGACACAGAGCAGCAGCAAACAAACTTCTTGGAGGAGTCCTTGCTCCATTTAAAAGGTAATTATGATGCGTTTATGTTCATCATTGACTTTGGAAACAGTAGGTGACAAAACAGGCTTCACTCAAGGTCCCAATATTTGCTTGTTCTGGAGCTATTAGCTATCTTACATGGCTGTGGGGGGCAAGTTTACTCAGTTCCATGGAGCTGAGAACCAAAGCATGCTTGCCCATGTCAGCTTAAAAGTTGAAATGAATTGGTGGGTAAGATGGAAAGCTACACACAAGTTGTACTGGTGTTGACATTTATCTTACTATCCAAATGTACAGATACTTCAGAAAGTACTCAGACTCCTTCACTTTATTGAACACACTGCATAATAAATGCAAATTAAAATTAATATTTATTTTTCCATCAATCTAAAGTCAGCATTAAAAAAAAACAAAAACATTTTGACATTTTCTATTTTTTGCAAAGTTCTTAAAAGTCAAACTAAGATCTCTCATTTACAGCAATATTCAGATCTTTTACTGAGGTTAGACACATCCTGTTTGTCTTAATAATCCTCCCAGTTTGCCTAGAACCTTTGGCAAACTTCGGGGTTTAATATACAGGTACACAGTTATATGTATAAGATCCCACAGTTCACACCAAATGTCACAAAAAATGAGCCATGAAGTCAAAAGTAGTCTCCGCAGAACTCAGGGCAAGGATGTGAAATAATTTCTAAAACGTTTCATTTTTCCAGGAGAATAGTGCCTTAATAATTGGGAAATGAAAGAAGCTTGAACCCACCATGACTCATCCTAGAGTTGGCCTTCTGACGAAACTGAGAAACCTAACAAGTAGGTCCTTGGTCAGGGAGGTGGTCAGGGACACAATGCTCCCTTTAGAAGTCCTCTGCAGAGATGGGACAACCTGCCAGAAGGATGGCAGTCTCAGCAGGACACCGGCGAAGAAGAAAGAGATTCTTGGGTAAAAAGACACACGATAGCCTCTTTGGAGTTTGCCAAACAACATTTACATATATGACTCAGAGAGCATGAAGAAAAAGATACTCTCATCTGATGAGACCAAACCTGAAGTCTTTGGCCAGAATTCCAAGCACAATGTCTGGCAACCACCAGACACTGTTTATCACTGGGCTAATACAACAACTGGAGTGAAGCATGCTGGTGGCAACACTATACTTTGGGTTGCTTGCAGATGCAACCAAATACAGAGAGGTTTTTCTGCACAGTGCTGCAGAATGCATGAACCTAACCCTGAGCAATGGCTCTCAGGCCAAGTCTCTGACTGTCCCACGTAAAGAAAAGTGGAACAACAACTCTTCCGCAAGTGACTGACAACGTAATTGTCCATTGAAAATTATATAGAGGGGAATATTATAGTGGAGCTACAGTCTATAAACCCCTTACTACAAAGAGGAGTGGACATTTGAGAGTTTAGTGGTACAAAATCCAGGCACTGGTCTACAAACATAATGACCGAAAGAACGAGATCGCGGATACAAGCGGCCGAAATGAGTTTCCTCCGCAGGGTGGCTGGGCGCTCCCTTAGAGATAGGGTGAGGAGCTCAGTCACCCGGGAGGAGCTCGGAGTAGAGCTGCTGCTCCTCCAAGTCGAAAGGAGCCAGCTGAGGTGGCTCGGGCATCTGCTTCGGATGCCTCCTGGACGCCTCCCCGGGGAGGTGCTCCGGGGGCGTCCCACCGGGAGGAGGCCCCGGGGAAGACCCAGGACACGTTGGGGAGATTATGTCTCTCGACTGGCCTGGGAACGCCTAGGGGTCCCCCCGGAAGAGCTGGAGGAGGTGTCTGCGGATCGGGAAGTCTGGGCGGCCCTGCTCAGGCTGCTGCCTCCACGACCCGACTCCGGATAAGCGGGAGAAGATGGATGGATGGTCTACAAACATGAGGGATAAAGTAATATGGTCACTTTATTCTTGACAAATGGGTGAGTTAATGAGAAACACCAAGAAAGTGGTACAGGACTGCTTTGCCCCTATTGTGACACTAATATGCTGTGGATTTTTTAATTTTTTTTTAATTTTAATTTATTTCTTTTTTTGCTGACATGGATGGGTCCCCTGTCCCCTTTGATGGAAGGGTCACTGCAAATCAATACAAAGTTATTCTAAGTGATCATCTTTATCCTATGATGAACATTTTTTTCCCCGATGGGAGTGGTGTCTTAACATGATGACAATGCGCCCATACATTGGGGAACAGGGGTCGCCGAATGGTTTTATGAGCTTAAAATGATGTGAATCATATTCCACAAACAGTCCCCAGATCTTAACCCAATTGAACTTCTATGAGAGATTTAGAACCAATGTATTATACAGTGCTCTCCATCACCATTATCAAAAGACTAAAGGAATAACTTCTGGAAAAATGATGCTCCCGTCCGTCTGGTAAAATTTTATCGACTTGTGCCAAAGCTCATTGAAGCTGTTCTCGTGGCACATGGGGGCCCAACACTTTCCAAAGACACTTTGATTTTTCTTAATTTGTCACATGTCCATCACTTCACTTTCACAACATTGCCAAAAATTGTGTAGGTTCCTATTTCTCAACAAGATTTGCGTGTGGCAGCGAGCACTATCCTGCTAAAGGAGGCCACTGCCATCAAGGAATATCGCTGCGATTAAGGGATTGTTTGTGGTCCTAAGCAATGTTTAGGCAGGTGGTATGTGTCATAGTGACATCCACATACACACCAAGACTCCAATTCTGATGCTCACCTGCCGATTGTAGTTGCTTTTTGCAGTAGACGGGAGTCCCCCTGAGCAGTCTGGTTCTATTGTAACTATTAATCAGTGTTACTCACCTCACCTGTGAGTAGTTTTCTTGTTTTGACTGATGATGCCGTGATGGAAGCCCTTGGTGCATTTTGTGAATGCATTGTGTTCTGCACCTGGTTGTGATGTTAGCACAGGTATATGTGGTATATATGCGAAGAGCCTAACTTGCATGAGTCTTTTAGGAACTTGCGGTGATGCTACATAAGCAACAACAAAAACATACTTTTAGCACTTTAAAAAGTTCGTCACTGCGCAGTGGTTGGTGAGAGGAGGGTGGGTTTTTTTTCATATGCTATATGAAGTGTACTTATGACTTGTATACTGCTATGATCACAGGTTTATGTGTATGCATAACTTCATAAGGATTTCTGAGCATGTTTGTGTACCGAGATGTGTGTGTGTGTGTGTGTGTGTGTGTGTATGTGTGGGTGGTATCGCGTGGCAAGCTTTAAGTGTGTCAGTGGGGTGCATGGCAGATAAAACAGTCCGACTTCATCATTACACACCAGATTCCCTTTTCAAAAGACACAGAGCCTCCACATGAATATTTCATTCTACGATATCTGGGCCAATTAGGTGCTCATACACACCCACACCTCACACTCATCTGCCATATTTAGGACACACACACACACACACACACACACACACACACACACACACACCCTAACACCCGTCTATATTTTTCTGCCCAACATTCCTCTCTGTTCTTTTAGTGCAGCTGGAACATGTTATGGTCTCATGGTTACTATAGATCTTTAATAAAACACGCACGATTACAACCTAGTATACTGTTTAGTGCATTTGATGGGACTGTTTCTGAGCTAAAGGTCAACAGCAGCAACACTGGGAAATCGAGTGATGCTAAAGAATTACACAGAGGCAATAATGGTATGTTTGCATATATACAGAAAAAAGGCAAAGCCGATTTTACATTCTTGTTTGTACGCTATGAAGGGTCAAGCAGTTTAGCCTATTTTTAATAAAAAACATAAAATATAATCTGCCTATCACAAAGTAAATGCACTGAAATTATTGTATTTACCTGCAATAAACTAAATAAATGTAAGTGGTTACAGTCAGCAGTGTGCACTGTGCTATGAACTGCATGCTGCACACATGTTCTGACCCCTGGCAGGTGGACCCCAAACTGGAACAGAGAAGAAAATTATTCATTCTGTGTCAGTGAGCAGCTGAGATGAGTCAACTTCCATGTCAGTGTTTGGCAGCAGTGATGACTGGTGGGTCTGCAGCTACCTTCAAGAGAACAACCAGTTTTCACAGTGTAAGACCCCGCCTGTTTCTGGGACTGGGGCCTGATCATAGCACAGTCATTATGCACGTTTTCTTTTTTTTTTTGCCACAGCAGCACAATTGTCGTTCTCCACCCACCTTACTCACTTCCTTTTCTCCCTGTGACTTCCTCATCTTCCCTAAAATGAAATGGAAGTTGAGAGGTTGGCGTCTTGGCAGAGTTTAGGAGATTTAACGCCCATCACTGAAGGTATTCGACATGTAACAAGACTTGAAGAAAGTATTACAAGCATTCCAGAAGTTGCAATGCAACAGGAGACTATTTTATGGGATGGCAGCCAGATTTAAGTCAGGTATGGTTCTTCATTATTATAGGCAGAGTCCTGGAACTTTTTGATCATACTTTGTCTATAGCTGACGTCACAATCGCCTAAAAGCCTGAATGCAANAGCACAGGTATATGTGGTATATATGCAAAGAGCCTAATTTGCATGAGTCTTTTAGGAACTTGCGGTGATGCTACATAAGCAACAACAAAAACATACTTTTAGCACTTTAAAAAGTTTGTCATTGCGCAGTGGTTGGTGAGAGGAGGGTGGGTTTTTTTTCATATGCTATATGAAGTGTACTTATGACTTGTATACTGCTATGATCACAGGTTTATGTGTATGCATAACTTCATAAGGATTTCTGAGCATGTTTGTGTACCGAGATGTGTGTGTGTGTGTGTGTGTGTGTGTGTATGTGTGGGTGGTATCGCGTGGCAAGCTTTAAGTGTGTCAGTGGGGTGCATGGCAGATAAAACAGTCCGACTTCATCATTACACACCAGATTCCCTTTTCAAAAGACACAGAGCCTCCACATGAATATTTCATTCTACGATATCTGGGCCAATTAGGTGCTCATACACACCCACACCTCACACTCATCTGCCATATTTAGGACACACACACACACACACACACACACACACACACACACACACAC
Organism: Stegastes partitus; assembly: GCF_000690725.1. Classification (NCBI taxonomy): domain Eukaryota; kingdom Metazoa; phylum Chordata; class Actinopteri; family Pomacentridae; genus Stegastes; species Stegastes partitus. The sequence goes on from NW_007578634.1 coordinate 162,649, forward strand.
CCTAACACCCGTCTATATTTTTCTGCCCAACATTCCTCTCTGTTCTTTTAGTGCAGCTGGAACATGTTATGGTCTCATGGTTACTATAGATCTTTAATAAAACACGCACGATTACAACCTAGTATACTGTTTAGTGCATTTGATGGGACTGTTTCTGAGCTAAAGGTCAACAGCAGCAACACTGGGAAATCGAGTGATGCTAAAGAATTACACAGAGGCAATAATGGTATGTTTGCATATATACAGAAAAAAGGCAAAGCCGATTTTACATTCTTGTTTGTACGCTATGAAGGGTCAAGCAGTTTAGCCTATTTTTAATAAAAAACATAAAATATAATCTGCCTATCACAAAGTAAATGCACTGAAATTATTGTATTTACCTGCAATAAACTAAATAAATGTAAGTGGTTACAGTCAGCAGTGTGCACTGTGCTATGAACTGCATGCTGCACACATGTTCTGACCCCTGGCTGGTGGACCCCAAACTGGAACAGAGAAGAAAATTATTCATTCTGTGTCAGTGAGCAGCTGAGATGAGTCAACTTCCATGTCAGTGTTTGGCAGCAGTGATGACTGGTGGGTCTGCAGCTACCTTCAAGAGAACAACCAGTTTTCACAGTGTAAGACCCCGCCTGTTTCTGGGACTGGGACTGGGGCCTGATCATAGCACAGCCATTATGCACTTTTTTTTTTTTTTTTGCCACAGCAGCACAATTGTCGTTCTCCACCCACCTTACTCACTTCCTTTTCTCCCTGTGACTTCCTCATCTTCCCCAAAATGAAATGGAAGCTGAGAGGTTGGCGTCTTGGCAGAGTTTAGGAGATTTAACGCCCATCACTGAAGGTATTCGACATGTAACAAGACTTGAAGAAAGTATTACAAGCATTCCAGAAGTTGCAATGCAACAGGAGACTATTTTATGGGATGGCAGCCAGATTTAAGTCGGGTATGGTTCTTCATTATTATAGGCAGAGTCCTGGAACTTTTTGATCATACTTTGTCTATAGCTGACGTCACAATCGCCTAAAAGCCTGAATGCAA
>NW_007578634.1:165235-176167 GCF_000690725.1 Stegastes partitus
GTCTGTGAACACCAGAACATACCTGGTCTTATTTTCTTTAGAAAGTTGGATGGTCAAGATCAAGAGGCATATTCACATCCGATACCAAAGACAGCCTTATCAAAAAGACAGGAGTTATGCTATTCAGTCAATACACAGTATAAACACGGTCACGTCACAATAGGGCACCATTCGAGTTCAGCTTGTCTTTACTGTGCTGTAGAACTTAAATTCATATTTTAGTTGGGGATTTACATTTACTGTCAGACCAGACATTAAAAAATTAAATAAAAATACCTGTTTAACTGTGACCTCCAGTGTAAGCAGTGCCCACTTTCAGTCTTCAATCCAAATACAGATACATAGGCAGATTATTTTGCAGTTTGAACAAATACACATAATAATACATAATCTCTGTATACATCTATCTTTGTTTGCTATGTCACCTGCCAAACCAGAAAGCAATTTCTTGTTTTTCTTTTTAGTCTTTCTTGAAATATCAACATAGTTTTTATCGTTATCATTAACTATAAGGCAATGTTACTTCAAAAACAAAGTATTCATAAGCAGAATGACAACAAACCTTGGCTTCTTGGTCTTACTTGTACTTTTGACTGCATTCAGCATATTTCTGACCCTACTCATAAACACAGACATAGAGTCATCACTTGCTGTCTTACACTGATAAATGTCCATCAAAAGAGCAGGTGCTCATCTCTTGTTTTTTTCGGTGTTCCCCTAGTGGCTGCAGTATCCCTTTTTAGACCTATCACTCCACAGACCGTGAAACGTCTGAGGCCTTCTGGCAGCTTTATCCATTCTAGCACATGTTCTGCAGAGGATCTAGCTTCGGTATTTATGTAGAGATGTACCACCAGTCTGAACTCCATAGCTCCCCTTAAAACTTTGTTTCACTGGCAAAACCAGATAAATGACAATGTTTGCAACATTGGAGCGGCTTGTGAACACACTGAACTAAGGTGGAAAACTTCCAAACCAAGACATTTTAAAATAAATTAACAAATGGTGACAGAACTAAATCATTGCAAAACCTTACAAATCCTAGTTGTTATTTTTCTTATTCTTCAACATTCCCATTGACAGATTTCTTTGACTGTGTAGAAGGATGGATGGCACCTTCAAGCTCAGTGTGGTGGCTCTGGCCATCACCATCTTGGCAGTGACTGACTCCTCCTAATTGTCAGGTAAGAGGCAGCGTATGAGATGAGTGGAGCTAAGTTAGACCTCTGCGACACTCATGCTCCTTTTCTTACCTGCTGAGGAAGGCCTGAAGTGGGCTTTGATGGGTGTGGCCCACATAGTTGACCTTCTTACTCCTTACACCTCTGATCATATTCACACATCTACAAACCAGCTGTTGTTAACTGTCCCCATAGCAAAGCTGGAGACAGAAGGTAGTAGGGAATTTTCCATAGTCATGTAATAGCCTCCCATTGCAAATCAGACAGGAAGCCTTTTAGAACACATTTAAAGACTAGGAACTAGCTCGTAATTGTTTTCATTTGTTTCTCGATTGTAATGAAAGTACTAGCTAACCCTAACTTGTAAATGTACTGTGTTTTCTGTTTTTATGACAGCATTAGTTAAACATGTTAAACATGTCCACAATCTTTCCTTAACCTTCAACAACTATGTTTAACTCTTGTAACTTAACTGGTCCTTACTCACAGCAGTGGAGGATGTGGACAAGCTTATGTGAGTCATTTTTGGAACTGTTAAATGAGTCACTTCAGAAGACTCTGACAAATTGCCTTTTTTTTTTTTCTTTTTTCTACTTAGACCTATTGATTATAGGATGAATTATTATGATAAGTTATCAATATCTGTCTCAAATTTGATTCTGTTAATGTAATTATTTTGTGGAAAAATACAGACATGTCTTTATTTATTGTTTTTTTTTCTCTCCAAAATGACCCATTTGATTGTTCAAAAAAATTACTCATATGAGTCACATTCTGACACACCGGATGTAGGGTGCTGATGTAAACCTTCCACTGGCCGCTCATTTTAGGCGGCTTGGTCCATCCCTTTCCCCATCTGCTTGTTACCATTTTCACTGCAACAGGAAACAACACCAGCAACCTCTGGGCAGTGACCTACTGTAATGAAAATGTCACGTTTTGTGTAGTAAGGCAGATCCACTGGTTTTCTTTTGCAGTGGCAATCCATTCTGAATAAATGGTGGCACTGTCACTAACATGGATTGCCGCCATTTTGAATGAACACCACAATGCTTCTTTGCTTAGCCTTGCCCATGATGATTGTGATTGGTTTAAAGAAATGCATAAAAGCCAGAGACTGTTCTCTCCTATAGTAGAATGATAGTGTGGTGCAACCAGACCATTCTGCTCAAGTGAGGGTCTTTTATTTTGCTGCCAAAACTTCATAAGTTGTATTTGCTGGCGTATTCTACAATAGAATAGAGGAGATTTATTTTCAGCATGTGACACATGAGAAAAGAAGTAGAAAAATTTAAGCTAGAATAACCAATAAAGTAAGCATATACAGGAAATTCTTATGAAAGAAATGAAATAAATATCAATGTCTATAAACATTACACACTGGGAAAGTTAACATTTACATGGTCTTACCCATTTTCTATAATCATATATAACTCAAATAATTACCTCAATGGTCATCCTAGTTACACATACATTATCAGCATGCTGTTGCCAATCCAACTTCAAAAACAACAACAACAACAAGCATCATAGTCATGACAAGCAGCTTGTTTATTATTCACTTGATGGTAATAACCTTTCGCATAAAATCTATTGCTTTTTGTTCTCTTTCCTCAATATGAAATAAATTGTAAATATAGATATGGTAGTCTTGTCTCTAAAATAATACTTTGATTACCCTGGGTAGGGTAATTTATTGATGCTGCACTGTCAGATGAGTCTATGGGTGCTGAGGTAGATGATTGTGCTTTCATTTTGATATAATTTACAAGACTGTTCAGAACAGGTAGTCATCAAACTAGGATGCAAGGCCCAAAACAGCTAACTCGTGCAGATTTCCCAGCAGGCCTTGAGAACTCTTTCCAACCAAAATTACACCTTTATCCATCCTCCCCTACCTGCATCCCTACCCCACAACTCTTATCTGCTCACTTTATATCTCTAAACCCCTTTTTATTGGGATTTATCATGGCTTTTATCACTTTTCATATAAAAAGGACGGGGAGTATTTCCCCTCCTTTTGGCAATGTTGCCCATTTACGGCAATGAATTGGCGCAGTTTCCTATCTCTCTACTATTCTTTCCTGACAGTCACATTAGCATGTCATTACAGGGGCTTTCTCTGCCCTCCCAGTGGATGTGAAGCTCCGAGGACCATCCACTAGAGCGACAAAGGGCACCAGCTGCACCCACTTCTCCTCATCCATCTCTTTATCCTTCTCTCTCTGCTCATCCCTCTTTTTTTCTCCATCCCATGCTTGGCCTGACTTGGAGACGCCCTGACATTCCCGGTAGGTTTTGACTTGGCCGGCAGCCGACACTCCAGCAATGTGGCATCTGACAGAGAGATATTTTTTTTTTTTTCATTTACATCCAAGCCTTTTACTTTCTTGTTTTGTATGGGAAATGATATGCCAACAATATATGTGATTAGGCTTATTCAGCCTGTACAACGATAGGGATTTAATTGCTGATAATATGGGGTTGTAATTGGCTTGGCTTGGAAAGGGTGATGCAGACCTCTCTGGCTCTGTAATCACTGGGTTTGTTTCCTAGAACAGGTTTGGGACCATCAAACTCACACAAATCAGACCTCATAGAACTGTTTGAGGAGATCTCAGCCGGATAATGAAAAGAATGAGAGGGGGAAAAAACACAACATTGAAAGCCCTAATAGCTCTAGGAATCTTCATTTGAGACTGCTGGAGGCCTCTGAAAAACAACCAAAGATTGCCACTCCGTACCCTTTTCTCCACCCCTTTTATTAGTGGTATCATAAAACCTCTGTTAACCCCTTCAAAGACATTTGATGGCCTTGATGATTTAACTACTATGAAACTTACAGAAACCTCTCTAAGACCTTTGGCAGCCAATGATGCTCACTATCAAAGTGTATATGAGCCTTTAAAAGAACCTTCTGGTTCATAAAATATCTATAAGAACACTGGGAGGTCTCATCAACAGAACTCACTATCTACAAGTACTTCATTCAGTTCTGGGCCCTTTCAGGACTCTGGGGAACCTACTGCCAGGGTCCTGTGGAATCTCTTCAGTTACCTGTAGTGACTTTAAATGAATTTACATTAATTGCCCAGAAAACATATTCAAGTCATTCAGTGATACCTGGAAACCTTTGGAGAACTCCTGGAACACTATACATTTCAAAGACTAAAAGTCCCTTAAAATCTTCACAAAAACCTGAAATCCCATAGAATGACCCCCCAGAGTCAGAGTGAGTCCTCAGTGGTACAAAGATGTCTGACATTTTCCATGAACCGATCTAGGTTGCAGAACCTCTTTACAAATACCTGGATGCAATCAAAGACCCATGGAAGAGGGAAGCCAATTTAAAAACCATTATGTCAAAAATCCAAAAAAGGGATCTGGGCCAAGTGACGGCTTTATTCGCCAGCACAGTATGACAACCTGATAACCATTCATGTCATTCATCATTCCAACAGGACTAAGCCTCATTGTTAAAACCTCCCAGTTCACCACTGGCCAGCTTAAAGCTCAGAGAAAAATCTCTCTCTTCTTAACCAGTCTGACCAGTCACATCTCCATGTATGAATATGTCACACAGCAAATCCTGGGATGGGGGGACCTTTATAATCGACTTTTTAATTCCTAATCCGTAATGTGTCCAATCCCATAACCTGGCTGACCTACCATGTTAAAGGAGGCTGATGAGATCAGTGTTAAAGTTAGACATGCCTTAAGAAATTCACTTTCTTCTATGTAACTCTGAAGATTCCTTTGTTTGCAGTGTGTCAGTCCTGTTTTTTTTTTAATACGTGTACTCTACTGGGAACCACATTACATTTACCTGTAATTTGATTTCTGTTGTCAATTTATGAGAACTACGTAGTACGTAAACTGCACTAAATAACATCTAGAGGTGCCTCAAAGGTGGTTCAAGTTCATTCACTAAATCTCCGCTGGCCAAGTTTTAGTGAATGCAACTACATACAAAGTGAAAATGAAGGCAGAAATTGTTGTACAGGCTTTATGTAGCAGCAGCTAGTTGGCTGTGAAGCTCATGAGCATCACAGAAAGCGCAAAGGAGACAGAGTGAGGTCTTTATGTGCACTTTTATAACTAAAGGCAGGAGAACTGTTGACAGGAGTTGAAGTTTAATTCTGTTTTCAGTCTTTTATAATAGTCACATAACTAGTACCAATAAGTACAATCTAAGAAAACAAAGTGTATCAGCATGGGATATCAACTCGCTAACATGCTAGTTGATCTTGAGGTGCCACCCCATGATTTTTAGTGGCCTCATCTTACCAGCACTGTACAACACTTCTGTAGGCTCTCCTGAAAACATCATATACAGCATTAATTCAACTTCAAAGATTCCAAAGTTTCCTTCAAGGTCACATTTCAATCTGTCTCATCAAAAGAGTTGCACATTGTTTAACCTTTGGGAGGTGTACCCCTTAAAACAAGGATATGTCTATTTGCTGCCTGTCATTATTGATCGCGCCCTATTGTACTGCAGTACATTCGTATAGAGACCATTCCATTTAGTTAAAAATGAAAACCAAACCAAACAAAAAAAATGCTTTAATATATTTAAGTAACAATTTGTAATGCATGTTTTTCAAATGGACATATCCAGACAGGATGTGTTGATGCTCGCTGAGAAAGTTAAAGTGTGCCCTACTGCTATCCCTTGAACCTCCTCAGCCCCTCTCGTGCATGCTGGGAAGGGTATGGCTTTAACCAATGAAAGCAATACCCCCATCTCAGGGCATTAACTTGTTTATCTCTCTGCTGGTGACGACGGAAAGAGGAAAAGTTTCAAGCTTGGTTGCTCATTGTGGGCCAGAGAGATAGAGGCAGAGACATGGCAAAACAAAAGGCAGCCAGAGAAATTTGCATGGTGCTCAATTATACATTAGCGAACATCACTTGGCAATCTGTTCATATCAATTTAATTGGATTTTAATACTGCCTGTGATCTTGTTTCCTAATTAACAGCAGCGGCTGGCAATAAAGCAGAAGCATGCACCCAGCAACACCTTTGATCCAGGCCATATGGACTTGCTTGGAGCTCATTGGTAGGGGGAGAGAAAAATATCAGTCACCTAAATATGGGCCTATGACAAGCCAGTGGAAAGGGGACTTCTGTGTGTGTGTGTGTGTGTGTGTGTGTCCACATGATGTTGGTTCTCACCGTTGTTGAGTCCTCTGTGTGTCCATGCATGTGTGAATGTGTGTTTTTCTCACAGCATGTCTGTATTTGCTGCTCCCTATCTGTGTGTGCATAAATGTGTGTATCTATTTGTCGGACATGCCCGTTTGTGTGTTTGTGTGCGTGTGTGTGTGTGTGTGCGTGTGTGTTCCTTCCAGGGGGTGGAGGGATCAGCGCAACCCCCAGATGGCGGATATCGCTCCTGCCTCGCGCCTTCATTGATTAATTTCTTTCCTGATTGGTTGTGATTACTGATAAATAAAACATGATCTGGGGATCAGATGCAAATCAGGTTGGGGGGGCTGTGGGGGGCTGTTGATTGCTTTTTCAAATCTGTTTATTTCTTGCCCCGCTGCCCTCGACTCTGGATTGGAGGGCAGAGAGAGGGCAGAACTTGTTTCTGCCGGAACACATGCTAACTCAGGATGGCCTCTTTGATCATGTTCATCACATTTGATTTTTGTACATCACACTAAGATGTATTTATCCATTAAGGTAATCTAAAAATAACAATTCCAGATGACATAATGTTGTAATATCTATTATGGAGGTCTGTTGCACTTACAATAGTTTGTTTAGTCTTGGCCATCTCTACAGAACAGAAGGAGAGCAGCGTTAGTGGCCTGTTTGACTAGGAAGTCTGATCATTTCAAGACTTCCAATATTTTTTGGATTTACATGTGCTGAAACAATTGTATAGACAAGCAATTTGACGGTCAATTAAGCATTAAAAATATATTCAATGAGGAAAAAAATTATAAACTTGCAGTTTCAGTGAATGCAACTATCATGTCCGAGCACAACTGAAAGCAGTGTTCAGTGTCTTTTACACTTCTGTGTAGCAGCACTGATAACTTCAATCAGTTATCCCGGACATGAAGACGGGATTGATCAGGCTGTAATGGTAAATTACACTGGATACTTCTCTATAGATTAGACAAGTGCGCAGTCACACATGCAGTCACAGTGTATGCATACATAAACAGTTCCATCTGTGTAACAAATTATTTAACTGAGTTCCATTACAGCTGGGTATCATTTTACTCCAAAAGCCTGATCTGAAAATTTGCTTAAGTCACAATGTTTTTCTCTTGTGTCAAGTTTATCTGATATAGATATGTTTCAGGGTTATGGCAGGATTTTTGTAGGAGTAATATTATTTTTCTTTTTAAAGTATTATAAAGCATGACATCTCCAATTAATAAAGTACTACCTACTGAAGTACTCACTACAAACAATGGCCATGAGTAGCAATGAAAACATTTCATTTTACCATAAGAGGCTTTAGTTAGTTAAATTATCATCACACATGGACATCATTTTCCAATTTGTAACCATAAATAAACTACAGAGTCCTTGTTATTAAGTGAACATTTTCCCGATATTCCTGAATTAGTCTATGCACATCAAATAACTAGTAACATTAATTGTAAAACTGGAAACCAAATTTATTAGTATATAGGGTAATGCAACACCGTAATACAATACATGACTTTTGTTCTTTTGTGCTACACCAAGATTGTCAGTGGCCATATCAAGCCACCCTTATGAAACATTGGTGGAGACACCAGTAACTGAGGGAGGTGCTTCCCCAAGTGAAATAGTTTAAGTATCTCAGGATCTTGTTCAAGAGTAACGGGAAAACGGAGCGTAAGATGGACAGGAGGCTCAGTGCAGCACCAGTAGCGATGTGGATGTTGTACTGGACTGCCCTGGTGAAGAGAGAGCTGATCTGGAAGGTGAAGCTGTCAATTTACCAGTCCATCTCCATCTCCAGTCCAACTCTTACCTATGGTCATAAGCTCTGGGTAGTGACTGAAAAAGCAAGATCACAGGTACAAGTGGCCAAAACAAGTTTTCTCCACAGGCTGTAAACTCAGCCTCAAAAGAATTCAGTTAACGTTTGGACATTTGGACATTGGATGTCTCCTGGGAGACTTCCGTTGGAGGTTTTCCAAACACGTCCACCTGGGAGGAGACTGCGGGGTAGACCAGGAACTCGCTGGAGGGATTATATATCTCATCTGGCCTGGGAAAGGCCTCAGGGTCCCCCAGGAAGAACTGGAAAGCATTGCTGGGGAGAAGGGCGTCTGGAATCACTTGCTTCACCTGCTTCCTCTGCAACCCAACCTTGGATAAGCAGAAGAAGATGGATGGATGGATGGATGGATGGTCAACCAATTAAGCTGCTATTTATCATGACCCATAATGAACATAGCAACCATAACCAATTCAGGCAGATACCACATGAAAAACAGCTTTTCCTATAGATCTCTGCTTTCTTAGCCGGCTGCTGTGATGTGTAGCGTTTTGTCTAGACAGCAGCCAGGTCTCTACCAACCTCCATGATGGCTGAGTGTGAGGGATGATGGGGATTTGTAACTGAACACTCAAGCCACTTTAGCGAACTGTAGTTATAGAAAGACACAGTTATATTAATGTTTATGCTCTGAACACAGAGGCCCAAATTTCACTCAGCTGAGGCTCCTCCTCCTTTAGGTGCAGTATTATCCTGGTCTGTGAAGGCGTGGTAGGTAGAGAAGAAGTACACTCCTATGTGTCTGGCTGGCTTCTCTGGAGACACATCACCAGTTAATACCAGCTGATTCAGCATCCCCTGAAACCCTGGGCCTTCATTTGGAAATCTGGGGTTTCTATGTGGAGAATGCTAATTTACAATTAGGCAGATTTGCTAAATCTGGGGAATAGCGCGGGTGGGGGGAATTATTGACTTATATAACAAATTAAACACTGCAGGTCCATGGTTAAATCATCCTGGGCAGAAATCAGCTTGTTGGGAATTAGAGTAGCGTTGTGGGTTAGGCAGCAGACAGTTGGTGAGATCCAGACAGGGACGCTGTGCAAAATATTGCAGGGCTGCAGAGAAAAACCTTCTGAAGTTTCACTCATGAATGAAGCTTTTCTTATCTGTTGTGGGGAGGTTTTTATGTATTGGTGCTGTCATAGGTAATACAGTGTTTTAAAAATCTGTGTGAATGAAGATAAGCTTTATTTTGACTAGAACTGAACAGTTTTGTAGATACTTTTTATTATCTGTTTACTGATTTTTTTGGCTGGTGCCACCAACTCTGTTGGTTAGAATAACATTGCTCTCTTTAAATCAGTCAGTGAAAAGGATCTTCGAAGATAATATGGATGGATGGATGGATGGATGGATGGATGGATGGATGGATGGATGGATGGATCTTCTGTGATGAGCTCCGGGTCTTTGAGGTTCTTCGCCATCTCTGATCTTCAGTTCCTTCAGTCCTCTTTTTTCAGGATGGCATCTACTTTGGCTCTAAATAACATTACTGTCCCACCACCATGCTTCATGATGGGGACGGTGTTTGCGGTGGTTCCTTTTGACCACACCCTTTGAGATTTTTCAGTGTAGAACTCTGAATTCTGAACATCAGAACATAGCAGATGTTACAGAGACTGTTTGCAACGATTATAGAGGATACATTTTGTCAAAAAAAGAAAAAAAAAGAAAAGCAAAAGATGCGTAAAATCAATGTTAAGTGCTATGAGAAATATATAGCTGAGATTCTCTTTCGAGAAAATTATAGTGCCAGCATCACACTACTTTCTTTTAAAAAGGGCTTTTTAAATACATTTAGTTTTCATTTCAAACTATGTCATTGAGCACAGAAGGTGCAATAGAATACTTGTAACACATAGTCCAGAGCCTTTAGTTTATCACAGAATACTTGTCGATAAATGTCAACACAAAGCCTGTGCTAAGTGAAAACATCAGGGCCACAGTTTTAAAAGATGCTGTTGCTTGCCTTTAATGGAAAAGGCAGGGTATCCCTATACAGTGTTAAACTTGACTTTTTGCAGGTAAACCATTGTATCAAATAATAGTCTGTAACAAACTTCTTTGCTTTGTGTATCATGTCCTGCCTCCAGTGTACAGTACATATTGGATTCCCCTATGCAAAGATTAGAGGTTTAAGTTAACATTATTATCCCAGTTTAGAGAGGCCTCCTTATGCAAAGTCAATTTAATCGAAGTGGAATGTAGCTTGGATTTATAGAAGGAGAAAGCTGTGTTTGAGAGAAGAGCTAGCGAGATTTTAAATACAAACAAGGCCTTTAACAAGTGCATCATTGCAAAGAATTCACTTTAAAGACAATGCATAAATCTACATCTAAATCTGAAATCTCCCCCTCAGAATGTCAGACTTCCAAACGCCCATCCAGGGGTTCTCATCCTGAGAAAATAGTGCATTTTACATAATAAACAGAAGCATTTTGCAGAAACCAGTATCTCTATACATGGAAAAACGCACAGAGGCAGGTGGAGATCTTGTTCCCTCGTCACACCTGGCAGGTGGATGAAACTTCTGTTATTTTAAATCACTGAATAATTTACCGAATATGTCAGATTATGATTAAGGCTTAGTAATATGAATCATATAAACGCTTATGGAAATCGATCTCTGAAAACTAGAGACTTTAGTATTTGGTTGATAAATCATATTATTGGATAATGTACAGTCACGAGAATAAGTATTTGATCTCTTGTATATTTCATGATTTTGGCCA
>NW_007578634.1:177092-212920 GCF_000690725.1 Stegastes partitus
CAATTCTACAATTTCATTTAGCAGAGGCTTTTATCCAAAGCGATGTACATCATCCATTTGCAAATGGAAGAAAGACAAAGCAGCAATCAATTGCCCTCAGTTAGGAGCTCCACACAAGACCTCATCCTGTGCTGTATTTGTGATTCAGTTCAGTTAAGAACAAGCAGTCTGCAATGGTAAGAAGGAACCAAAAATAAATAAAAAAATCATTAACAGGGAGGAAAAAAAACATCCAACAGAATCAGGCTCTGGATAGGCGGTCATTTGCCTTGACCGCTTGGGTGAGGATAGGAGGATAGCAGATGGAGAGCAAACAAACAAACAATACAACAAAACAATGAACGTTTTAGAGGTCAATGAGGCCAGTGACTGCAGATCAGAGATGTGAAGCTCCAGATCCAGTGACACCTACAGAGAGAACAAACACAGGACCTCGGGGGAAACATAGAGGAGAGGAGCCCAGTGCATCATGGGAATCCCCCGGTAGTCTAAACCTATAGCAGTAGAATGAAGAGATGTCTCAGGTCATCATCAGAAAGGTCAAGGATAATCCCAGAACTACATGGGAGGAACTTGGTAATGCTCTCAAGAGAGCTGGGACTATAGTCACCAAGAAAACCATTGATAACACACTGCGTCCAAATGGTTTGAAATCCTGCAGCACCTGCAAGATCCCCCTGCTCAATAAATCATATGTACAGACCTGTCTGAAGCCAATGAACTTTTCAATCATAATCAGGAGGCTTGGAAAGATGAGATTCGGTCAGATGAGACCAAAATCGAGCTCTTTGCCATCAATTCGACTATCCATGTTTGGAGAGAGAAGAATGCTGATTATGACCCCCAAGAAACCATGCCCACAGTCAAGCATGTAGGTGGTAACATTGTGCTTTGGGGCTGTTTCTCTGTCAAGTGTGCAGGACAACTGCATCACATCCATCGAGGGAACAATATATGGGGCCATGTTCTGAGAAATCTTGGACAAGAACCTCATTCCCTCAACCAGAGCACTTAAAAGGGGTCGTGGGTAGGTCTTCCAGCAAGATAATGACCCAAAGCATATAGTCAAGGCAACAAAGGAGTGGCTCTAGAAGAACCACAGGTTCCAGGTCATGGAATGGTCTAGTCAGTGTCCAGACCTTGATCCAAGAGCAAATCTATGGAGGCAGCTGAAGCTTTGTGTTTCTAAGCAACAGCCTTGGAACCTTGAGGATCTGGAGAGAATCTGCAAAGAGGAGTGGTCTAAACACCTCCTGAGATGTATGCAAATAGATTCAAAGCAACGACAGAGAAAGACAACATGACTCAAAACATCAACAAAGAGACTTAAACAACTAAATGCAGACAGGCTACAAAGACACTAAGACAAAAGGGACCACTATGAGACTCACACTCTTTCTCTCTGTCATCCCAGCCCTGCATGCAGCCTGCTTAGTTGTGGGTATGGGAGATAACTGCAGGGATTGGCTCACCTGCTCGCAATCACCCCATTCCCATAAAAGTCTGGTTCATTCCAACACTATCTGCCAGGCCATAGACAATGCAACCCCATTTCGCTGCTGGTCCCTGACCTGTCTGCTACCTACCTTACCCAAGCCACTGCCTTCTGACCATCCTGTATCAGGGATGCGGTCGCCGCTCTGATCCTGCCCTCAGCCAGCCTTTACCTGCCGCTGGTCCCCAACCTGTCTCCAGCCTGTCTCCAGCCTCTATTCCCCAGCCTTAAGTTTACTTCCCAGCCCCGTGAGTATCCCTGGTTTGTTAGTTTAGCTTGGTTAATTCATCTTAGGTATTCTTGTTTTCCCTCTGTTAGAGTTTTTCCTCAGTTTCTGTAGCTCTGTTCCCTTTTTGAATGAAGTCTGGTTTCACACATTCTGTTTTCCCCTCAGTTTAGTTTCTTCGTTCTGTATTGGTTTCAGTTAAACTCTGTCCTCTAATAAATCCATTTAGACACTCTACCTGCCTGTCTGCCTGCTCCTGTGTCTGCACTTGGGTCCTCCGACCTACTGTGACACTTAAGGGTGTGGTGGTTAATGAACTACCTCTCAGCCAGTTACATCAATCTGTCCATCACTCTGGAAAACTCAGGCAACTACAGCAAGCCATGACAACAACAGGTTAGCAAGCTCTGGGGCAAAACTTCTCCAATCAGAGGTTACAGTTTTATCAACACTGACTTATAGACCAGTACATCAGAAATGAAAATGATTATTTTATTTACCCATGTGTGCAGTTGACAGGCTCAGCTGAGAAGGACACCAGTGAGTATGCTGTGTGGGTCCAACCTGATTCGTAACCCATTTAGGTATCTCATGCCACCTTGGAAAACTTTTATGATGTATGCGCCACTTTCACTTTAAAGGGTGATCCAGTATCCAGTTCTCCTTAATGCATCGTGGTCAGGCTCATGCCTTAACTCTGCTCAAGAAACGGCCTTAAGTCCACTGGCAGCTGCACATGGGTAACAGGGCACATTTGCTTTGACTCTTCAGTTCCCTAAAATCCCTAAAAGTGGTAGCAGATGATGTAGGAGACTGATGTGACAAAAGACAACAAGTTCTAAGATTTCTATGACACATTTTCCACATTAATACTAATACTGCACCCCCTGTTCTTGTATTTACGCACCAGGAACTTTGTGAATGTCAAACATGGGGCATTGTAGTTGATGAAAACTTACCAAATACAAAAGTATACTACAAAAAAACAGTAAGGATTTATATTGACACCATGTAGGATTTTTTTGTTTGTTTTTATGTGTTATTTTACCATTAAAATAATTTGTGAATCTACTAATTTTTCTCAACAAATCAAATTCAATTTAAACGCATCAGTGTTTGTTATCCAGATTGATATGAACTGCTTTAAAACAAAATATTGCATCAACCCCTACCTCCAGAAAACCACTAAAGAAAGGATGCTAAGGCTTCATGTTTGTTCATGCAGAATTGTTGTAAATATTTAATTGAAAAAGCGAAATTAAAGCTATAGAATGAATGGAGGATGGTTGTTCTTTCAGGTTTTTGTGTGTGTGTTTGCTCAGATAGAAAAGAAAACAGACCGCAAGAAACAGCATGTAATAGGACTTAGACTTCAGACTTAGACTAGATTTTAATATTGGCAAATCATGCTGGTGATTTTTTTATAAGCTGGCTAGAAAAATCTCATTTTCAAAAATAAAAAAAACAGGATGCAATATAGACAAAGAGCACATAGGAAGTTAAAGAACAAGTGAATGTTAGTGACGGTGTGTGTGTGTGTTTGTGTGTGTGTGTGTGTGTGTGTGTGTGTGTGTCTAAGTGAGTCTCATTGGATTAAAGGTCTATTGTAGTGAGGTAAAAGCCCCGAGGGCTTTCATTTGGGGACGATTTAGGGTCTTTTCTTTGCAAATGAAATTATTCCCTTCTACTGGAATGTGAGATTTTCATAAACACACTGTTTTCTCTCTATCAACCACGTGCAGCTCCATCTTACTGTTTGCTATGTATATGCATTGTAATCATAGGTATTGCCATAGCTGTGCGATTTGGAGCCTCTCCATACAAGCTAGTATCTTCCAAGTGCAAATGGAAAATCTCACGCCTCTTTATCAACATGTAGATTAGAATATATTGAGCTTCTAAGCCCACGCCTGCACGCACCATCTATGGGATCACTCATACAGCTATGCCATAAAAGCACTGGGAAGTATGTACATCCTGTGGCACTTGTTAGTGTTTTTATTTTTTTTATTGTTTTTACATAAATGGACAAGCATACATTTGATCTCCTTTGAAACAGTGCCTACATGGATACAGATGATGACATAAAACTGACATTTTAGAAATTAAAAAAAGGAGCTTCAACAATCACACACATGAAGTAAGTGCACTTTTTTATTATTTTGTCACTTGTGTCCAATAAAATAATTAGTTCAGAAATGATGTTTTTTTTTACAGCAACTGGTACGACACTAACACTGTTAAGCACTTTGTGACTTTGTGCGGTAAAAGGTGCTATATAAATAAACTCTTATTATAACAAATACATTATGATTACAAGGGTTAACTACTTACAGTTTATTGTGGTACACATTATAACAACCTACTTTGTATAGTAACTGTTTGTTGATGATGATTAAATAATTTGCAAACCTTTAGGAAATCATTAAAGATCTGTAAACATTTCCTTAAAAGATGGCACAGACATTTGTGACACTGTTTTAATGGTTAATAGTTACTTTGTAAATGTCTACACACAGTATTTGATTAGTTGTTACAAAGTTGCAACTAATGATTGTAAAATATATATTTTATATGTATGTTTTAATTTATCTATTTATTTGTTTGTTTGTCTGTATCTCATGTTATTGTTTGTTTTGTAACCATCTATAAACATGTTCTAGATGGCTGTTGCAAAGTTGCAACTAAAGTGTAACTGGGAATTACAATCAGAAAGGGACTGCACTGAACTGACCTGCATGGGAGGCATGCCATGAAAAAGCTTTTGCTATCCAAAAATTACAGTTTGGCAGTAAACATACAGGCAAAGAGCAGGATTTTTGGTATTATGTTCAACATCTTTGCTGCCCAGCGTGTGGTCATTGATTCACCTGTGAATTCTCCATCATATCAGTAAGTACTTGAAGATATTGTGAAGCCATTTCTCTGAAGTCGAGGGAGAACCAAAATGTTTCAGTAGGTTAATGATCTTAAGGCCATGAGCAAATTCATCAAGAAAAGATAACAAAAAATGAAGAGTTATGGTGAGGATTTGTTAAAGCCTAGAAATGAATTCCATTTCACATTTGCTTTAGAATGGATATGAAGTATATAATGTAGTTTGTATTTGCTAATGCACTGTGACTTTAGCTGCTTTATAGGAATCCAAGACAGTGTGTTTCCTTGCATTGTAGTATGTGGTGTTTAGTCTTATCCAGGTTTTGATTTAAATGGAGGCATATTGTGGTCATGAAACCCTGGACAGCAGGTGTGCAAAGCACCAGTCCTTTTCTGACAAAACGTCTTTGCTTTTGCAAATAATTTTATGTAAGTAGGAGACAGAGTTGCATTTATTGTACTGGGTGGTCACTGGGAGATATTTGGGGTTGTCATCCAAGGACACTTCAGCGTGTGGACAGCAGCAGCTGGGGATCAAACCACCAACACTAGTGGTTGACCCGCTCTACCTCCTGAGCCACAGTCTTCTCTCAACTGATGGGGAAATCAATGATAACATACCATTGAATCCAGGTTTCTGTTAAAGTACCATTTGAATTCCACCAACCAAGATAAGCTTTTCTAAACACATTTGCATTTCAGTATGATCTTGGTGTACAGCATATGGAGGAAACATGGTTCAGCTAAGTTTGCAAATAAACAAGACAGTAAATCAGCCAGCGAGAAGTCGAGGCGTAGACAGAGGCACAATAAGATTGAGCATGAGACCAGAGGCATCTGGACCTGAGGCTTGATGTGAGCACACTCCTTTAGTGTTCACTGTTCAGATTTATATTGAGTAGAAGGACTGATAAGAACAACGGGTTCTCCAGCTGGTTTACTCTGCTGAGAGAGTGAGGCAGACAGCTAGAGATAGTAGTCTGGGTTACATAGGGTGGCATTGGGCCTTAGCTGATGAGAGTTGAGTCTGAAGCCGTGGACATTAGTGTGTGTTTGCTGGCTGGAGCTTGGCGTGGCTGCTGGAAGTGAGTATTGGCCTTCTCTCTTTGACAGGGCCCGTCCATTGACGAGGGATACTTTTCTCATTAAGCCCCCTCTCCCTAATCCTCCCCCTCGTTTGAAACCCAGTCCACACCTCTCCTTCATTCAGGGTAAAAAAAAAAAACAAAAAAAAAAACAGTTTGTCAGAAGATTCTCTGGCTCTCTTTCCCTTTGCTCTCCCTCCCGTCTTTCTCTTGCACTCCTCCATCTCCACCTTTCCCCCTCCCACTCACTCTCTCTTTTCTCTTTATCAATGAATATACCACTCTTGACACTAAAGACTTAACATCAAATGAGCTTGGAAATCCATTTTCACAGTTTTGGCTGCCCATTCCAAAGCTTTGTGGGGTTTTTTTTTTGGGGGGGGTTTTTTTTTTTTTTTTTAGTTTCAGAGGAGGCGAACGGGAGTGTGGCTCACAGACACAGAGTTGCCTTTGTTCGTCTGCCCTCTGGCCCTCAGTGCCCGGGCTGCCGGTACCACCGGGAGACGGCTAGAGGAGATCAAACGGGCAGCAGCGAAGAGCGCCGGTACCTGGCCCCTAAAGATGCCCCCTGGCACTCACAATTAAATCAGCCAGCTAGCAAAAAAATTCCTGGTACCGTCAATCAAAATAATTTACCCGGGCACGGTTGCTTTCTTAAAGGCGCACCGCTGCTTTCCTGACGGGGCCTGTCCACTTAATTTCAAAGCTCTTTATTCAAATCAGGGCTGAGGAGGAAGTGCCGGCAAGCACCGCAACCAGGATTCTTATCCTCTAGCCTGCAGTTGTCTTCAAAAATAATGTGAAAGAGGGGGGGACGAAGGGAAGGAGATAGAGGAGAGAGAAAAGAGGCACCCGGTGAGGCAGCGTGTCATTTGAATAATACGCTGGACACTTTCAATCTCCCAGAACATAAGAGGGAAGGTTTTAATGCACAGGGTGCAAGGAAGCACACACAGTGCCCCTGGTCGCCTCGGTAGAGAGCAGTTAAAAAGACGTGCGTCGAAGTCAGATGGAGGTTAAACTCAAAAGTTGTGGTGACCAAAGAAGTAGGCTGAATGTGAAAACAACACCACTGCTCCACTGTGTTTTGTATGAGTGTCTGTGTTTGGAGTGTGTGTCATTTCAGGTTAAGCTTATGTTGTTCATATTAAATCACTGTAAACATGGAGAAAACAGCATATATCAATTCCACTTAGTGTCTGCTGTGTTATACAAAATAAAGTATATGGGAATAAATTTGGATCAGAAATGCATGTGTTGGAGTTGGCTATTCTTCCCACTTATCCTTTCCTATGAGGTGTTTAATCAAGGCCGTGCTGATTTGCGAGTGATGATCAACAAACACCTCACAAAGGTATTGCACCCTGGGAATCAGTTTTGGCCTCCTCCCATTCCTATTACCTGCAATAAATGACAGCATCTTGCCGTTCAGTGGCTCTCCTGCAGCCCTCTTTGTTCTAAGGAAGGACTCTGGCCATTGTTCTATTATACTGTGTCCTCATGGTATAAATCATGAAACGTCACGCACCCATACAGATTCTTTCTCTGAGAATCTTAGAAACAGCAGGGTGTATCTTAAAGACTTTTGTGTTGGTGTGACAGACAGCAAGGTATTGTTACCTGATGTAGACAAAGGTGGGTTTTCAAGTTTTTTATGTATTGTCTTTTTTTTTCTCCCCTCCTCTGACTGCTGGAGAACGAGGTGTGTGGAGAGCGAGGGGGGAAAGCATTGCTTCTGTGTTTTTCTGAAACACTCACAAGTCAACCTAATGATGGGGGGAATGATGAGCAAAGTACTTTTTGACATGTTAAATAATATCCAACCAGAATGGTGAATGCACTGCAGATGGTATACATTCAACATAAGCTTGAGTGATCAGATTATTTTGACTTTGTCCCTTTTTCTTGCCATGACTGACCTCTCTTTTTTCCCCCTTTTTTTTCAGAGGAAATAACAGCACAGCAAAGCCTGCGTTTTTCCTCTCCCTGTGAGTAACTATCAAAAAAGAGAGATTCATCACTGACAAAGAAAACAATGAAATCTGTGACTCAGAGACTATTTTTTATCTAAATATACACTTAAATACATTTAACTGACCAAGAGGGGAGTATGCAGTGGCTTCCAATAAACCAAGATAAAGTACTGCAATGGTACTTTGATTTGAGCGTCTTGGAACTGAAAACAAAATGGACTCTTCTATAAATCATGATAACGCTGTGACTGCAGGGAGAAAAAAGAAGGGGGCGGCTATGCGAATGCAATAAGAGATAAAAAGTAGGGCTTTAAAAAAAGTAAACTCCATTGTCATGGTATGGAAAGAAAAAGAACTCTTAAGGCAAGAGTGGTTTGTGTACATTGGAAAGAGATCGGTATGTCTTTGGGAGGGTGCCAACAGCTCGTCAAAGCTGAGTTATGAGCTTCAGAAAGGTGGAACTCATGAAACCGGGTTAGGCCCTCACCGAGTACCCTGGGGCACCCTTTGGCACAGACATCAGAGCCGCTGGACAAGGAGGTGAGACAGAAAACCTGTCTGTGGTCAAATAAAAGCCATCAATGTCAACCTGGCTCTGCTGTTACAGCTGGGTGTAATTGAGTTTGTGGCCCATAATTATAGACACGGAGAAATTTCTCTGAGAGGTGGACAGCTTTGAAAATGTTCCATCATTGACTGTACAAGAAGTGGTGACATAAATTGCACTTTGTATTGTCAGCTTTGCGTAATTTTTTGACACGCTAAATAGAGGATGTAAACAACAAAGTCCACTCCCTTCAGTCAGTCGGGCCAACAGGTGGTTAAGAATTGAGGCAGCCACACATTTTTGTCTACCTTGCATCATAGTGAACCCATACTGAGGTAACGATATATTTTCCCCTGAGGGAGTGAAACTCCATTTATGACAGCACATACAGTATGAATGAAGAAAGACTGTAGGTATCAGTTAACCTTGTACGAGAGCCTGAATCATGTCTTCGTGTATTAAATGTTAAAATGAAACTTCACTGCATGTTGATAAGACATTGTAGACATTGACACTTTTATACAACGAACAGATGCAAACTGAGCCCAAGCTTTGGCCAATCTGACTGGAAACCCGTCACAGTTTTGAAACTTTAACATCTAACACTCTCAGCGGGGTTAAGCTTAACCTGCCAACCAACTTAAGTATAAAACTATTTGCCTTTACTCAAGTGCGGACACATTTTAAGCATTCAAGAGAAGTGCTGGAAAGGAAAACATTACAAGCAGCAGACCATCACGCTGCAGTTTACAAGATGTTAATTCAGTTTTAAAACCCTCCTCTTAAAGGTGATGGAAAAGTGTTTTTAGTTAATATCATCACTATGATAACTAGTTTGATGGAGTTCAAATACCTCTCACCCATAACCTTTAACCCCAAGCAGTCAAGGCAGACAGCAGTCCGTCTAAGTCTGATTCAGTCTGACAATTTTCCTAAGAAAAGGGAGTTTTTAACTTCACTCCATCACAGTTCTTGCTTGAAGGGGAATTGTTGTTTATATTACTATTACTACTCCATAAACTGGAGTGAGATTACATGTGATATCAGTTGGTGGTATAGAAATAATGCTAAATTAAGTACAATTGATTTTCATGATGTGATGGCAAGTTGCTGTCTTTTGGTACTATGACAGCTTTCAAAGGCCAGCGGGGGACAGCGAGATGTTCATATTTGTTTTTTGGGGTATGGGAGGGGTTGCCTAGATTGCATTCGTCTGAGCTGAAGTCCACTGTGTCTTCATGCCTCAGAAAGGGCAGAGTTGCTGAAGCGTGTTGCTAATTAACGGAGAGCTAAAACAGTAGTCTGTGGCCGTTAACACAAGAAAAAGGAATCAGGTCTCTATATTGTATTCATTCCTCCTTACAACAGCTCAATCAAGTAGACCGAGGACACCTTGCTGAGCCAGTCACACACCAATCTAATGCAGCTGTGTGGATCAATAACACTAATAACATTTGGGGTTTAATCATGCATACACGTATATTTTCGTCTCCCTTCAGTCGGTGGGATGGAGTTGTGGCAGCTAATGCATTCGCAGTCAGACCAAATGCCGTTTGACACCAAAGGGGGGTAGGGTGGGGTGGGGTGGGGTGAGAGCCGGACTTGCTTCAGTAACCGTAATAATTGGAAAATGATTTTGATAGCCTGAAACAATCTAATATATTACAGAATTTTATTAAAATAATATCAAATCAAATTAACTGCTATTCCATAATGAATTAGGTAACAAGTTAGGCAGATATTAATCGCTATCCCCTCCCTTAGGCCAGAGCACACTGGGAGAGAGGATGAGGGGGCGATGAGTGAGGGGTGTGAGAAGGGATGATGGGAAAGAGCGATGGAAAGATAGAAGGGAGGGGGAATAGGGGTTATTAACTTGGCTCTTGCGGCTTGTTAGAACTCAGTAAGGAAGGCAGCGAGTAAACTCCAAAGAGGAGGTCTGGACATTTATGCTTTGTGCTCCCTCTGTTTACCTCTCTGTTTTACTGAGGTAGTTGCATTATTTCATAAGAAGCTCTTGCAGGAGATACTGTACCACTGCCAGAACGCAACACAACTCCCGCCCACCTTCATCCTCCTAGACAACAATTGATTGGCTGGTTGAAACAAGCCCATTTAAATGGACCTGTAATTAGGCTGGCGTGCCATGACTTCATCCAGGGCTGCTGTTACTCACTGTGGCTTCCTTACTGGCATCTCTGTGGATGCCTATGGGGGCTTTGCAGGGCCTTCATCTGCCCTATGTAGTTTTTAATCAAGTCCAGGTCCAAGTCCTTTGAAATCATAATCAGATGCCTGGCTAGCTGAGCAGTGCCAGATATTTAATGTATCAGGCTCATGCCTGCTTTTCCTTCAGCGCGGCAAGTCTCCCCTTAATTCCATCATGCCAATCAATTACTGCTCTTATGGACTCTGGGCCAGCAGAATAACCAGTTGCAGCACTCCGTGCACAAGCTTAATGCTGTCTGCTCTGATATTATGGCTCGGTGCAGTGTTTTCTCAGACCGAACCACATGACTTCATAAAGAAATTACCTAAAGACTTTAAAGGAAGAGAGATGTTGAACTCTTTGCCCCTCTTGCATTGCTGTGTCTGCAGGGATTAAAAGAAGAAGATAACTGAAAGGACGGCATTGCCGATGACGTTCTCAGCAGTGGCACAAGGCTGACGAACCCTTATCCCGAGCTACTGTAGCACTAATAGATGAGGCTTAACCTAGTCCAGAAGATCCAAGGGTTTTGTCAATTTAGGATCACTTTACCAGGATTTCTGCGGTGTGGGAGCATGGATTATCATTTGCGGCCCACAGCACAACGGGGGTATCTGCCCCCGAACCCATGATAATGGGGTCTGCTCTCCTAAAGGAGATAAGACTAGCTACTTATCAAAGACATTGCAGGTGTTCACAAAGTCAATTGCGGGTGAAAGGCGAACAACTAGTGGGGATTTCAGCGTTGTGTGAGACACTCTCCCGTTGAACCGTCTTCCCAAAGAAGCTTCAGATACAGGAAGGAGCGAGGGAGGTGGGGGGGAGGAAGAGTCCTACGCTGACAAGATTAAAAAGCCCCCAGTGAAGACTGGCGGTATCACACGTCACAGAGAAGCAGTTTTTAGGCATGTCATCAAACTTCCTGAGGAGAGGAAAGCCCAGCAAGTTTTCCCTGAGAGATAGGGGGAGGTGTGGCGTGTAAGCGTTTGTTTAACCTGATATGTCCATGAAGAAATCCCTCCTTTAGCCACACTTTAAAAAAAGATCTGAGGAGTTGTGAAAGACATCACCCCTGACACCTACAAACACCAGCCTCCACTCCCAGCCTGGGAAAAGATGCCAAAGAAATACAAAACAACGCACTTTTTTTTTTATTTTTAATTACTAATTATTTCAGAGAGGCTTTAATGGCTTTATTTGAGCTGTCACAGTCATCAGAGAGAGAGAGACAGAGCAATGGAAATAGAGGAAGCGAGGGAGGCAGGATTAGGTTTCTCCTGGGGAAAGCAGGGAGGAGGGAGGACAGCTCGTTCCTGATCCAGGGGGTTTTCAGGCCAGGGGGGCGACAGCTGCACTGTCTTTAGCCTGGATTTGAATTTGAATTCTATCTAACGATGCAGCGCCGGCGAGGACTTGGCAGGGCAGTCTGCTAATCTCCCAGACACAAATGCCTGGGCTTTTCTTGTGTGCCCTCGCCGAGATT
The DNA here is from genome assembly GCF_000690725.1 of Stegastes partitus. Taxonomy (NCBI): domain Eukaryota; kingdom Metazoa; phylum Chordata; class Actinopteri; family Pomacentridae; genus Stegastes; species Stegastes partitus. The sequence goes on from NW_007578634.1 coordinate 188,988, forward strand.
TGAGTAATTAAAGTTAAATTGAAGGGAATAAAAAATATCCTTCTTGTACCCGGGCTGTCTTGCTAATGCCAAGTGTGAATAGTCAGGTTTGTCCTCAGAACTATAATCCCCAACGCTATTTCTCTTCTCTCAGTCTCTCTCTCTTTTTCCTCTCTCTCTCTCTCTCTCTCTCTCTCTCTAAAAAGCTGAGGTACCGCCAAGTTTTCGCAAGCTCTAAAGACAGTGATAAGGCGAGGGCCGCAGCCTTTCATCTTGCAGGCATCTTTAAGAAAAGGTGAAAGAAAGGAAGCGGCAGGTTTGTGCGTGTGCGTGTGTATGCTGGTGGGGGGTGTTTGCAAGGAAAGAGGAAATGGCCAATAGTCAGAGAGCATCCATCATTTTGCAGCAATTGGCTGGAGAAGTCTGGACTTGTTGGAGTTAAGAGAGTTAAACAGCGAGACAGCCTCTGTGGCAGCTGCTTAACCCTCCTCTTTCTCCTGCAGTGGCTCTCTGTGGACTGCAAAAGGTACCTGAAAACGCAGTACTTTCATGACATTGTGAAGGAATCTATAGAAATTACCCTCATTAGAAATTAACTGCAAACAAGAAAATCAGCAACAGTGACATAAATCTTGGTGGTGTTCTTCTTCTCATACTTGTCAACAAATGCAACTTTAAGAGGAACCTGCATCAGCCTATACACTTACTCCCATTTAACTGTTCAGGTTTCTGTGTCTGCTTTGTTTCAAGGTAATTTTATTCATGTACTACTCCTAAGCTAAAAAAAATAAAAATAATAACGCAACAGTAAAGTAGATTAGATTTAATCGGTTGTCAGAGGATTGAGTGAGCAGACCGTTGGTGCTTAATTCTTTGCTTTGCTTCATTTAAAAATTTTAACATGTGGATTTTGTAATGCCATATTTAAAAATATATAAATATAAAAATGCTAAGTAAGTGTTAACAATAGCAGAACCTGCTCAGATTTATGTATTTATTAATTATTTTGAAAAGGGAACACACAATTTTAAGAGAAATATACAAAACAAAATAATAATCACATATACATGAAAAATATGAGACACCCATATGCCAGATAAAGACTGGAAATAGTCCGTAATAGCATAATATAGTATATGCAGATGCAATATTTTCAGATTTCCGCTCTCTCTCTCCGTCTCTCTCCTTCATAGAGTGTGAACCTCACTCATCCTGCGCCTCCACTAGGTTTGGTGATGGATCAGTCATTACAGCAGGGACTGGCGACGCAAAGTCAGTCAATAGAGGAAGAATTAAGTTCTCCCGTGGCCATCTGTGTAATGATGAGGAGGAGGTGCACCATATTAACCTGGGACCATGTGGACTGCTGCAGTATGTGTGTATGTGTACACACATAATGTTTGCAGATCAGTGTATGCTGTACAGTACGTGTGTGAAGTGTGGTAGCGTCTGTGTCGGTGTGTGTGTGCAGGTCAAGTGACAGTGTTTTCTTGGCCCTTTGTTTCCTCTGCTAACTTGAAGGCTAAGCAGCGTGAAGCAAATACCTCTGGAATGCTCTTCTTTCCGCTCTTTTTCTCCGTCTCTTTCTCTCTTCTTTTCTTTTTTTTCTGGTAAAAGGAAAAATTGGAACAAAACTCAAGACTGTAAACCAATTCTTCCATTAGCTGTCCTCCCCTCTCCTCCCAGTTCCATTCAGCTCTTCAGGCTAATACTCTCTCTCTTTCCCTCTCCTCCTCTTTCCTCCTCTTCTTTCCTTTTTACAATTAAAAAACGAAGAAACATTCCTCATTTGTTCTTCCCCTTCCTCATTCTTGGTCCGTTCAGATGAATTTGTTATTTCTGTTCACTGCATCCGTGTCCGTGGAACATTTCTATTTGCATAACTGATTATATAAAACTAAATGTATGTATATATTTTAAAAGTAGATAATAAAGAAAAGTAAAAATCACTTCAGTCATACCAGGCATCTAATAAATCTCAATAAAAAAATTCTTGATTATCGTATTCAGGCCAATTTATTGTGTGACTTCTTACTTTAACAGAACATTTAATAGGAACATTTTGGTAAATGTAAAAAGACTTTTTGCTAATCCTAGTTACAAATGAATATTTGTAGTTTCCCTGAAGTGAAAAATCAATAAAATGTATTATATCTTTTCTTAAAATCATGTTTCTCTGTCTTGCCCCAAGGTACTAAACACACATGAACAACAATCACAACCTCCAGGCTGAAAACGGAATCCAGCATAGAAGAGCATAGGTGGGGGCAGAAGTGGCTCAAACCCAACGCTGCCATTGTTTGGCCCTTAAGCAAGGTGCTGTCATGTTTAAGCAACTAAAACTGCAGTTTCTCGAAAGGCCACTTGTCCATTTTTATATAAACTCCCATAAATAGTTAACTAAAAAAAGGAAAGCTAGGATGAAAAGCAATGACGCATCATGGTTTAATGTAAATGGGAGACCTTTGGGTTCTGGCTGACACAGATACCTGACATCAGAAATGTGTGACAGGGGGTTTCAATGCTGTGCAGATGCTTCTACCATCTGATTTGCAGTCAGACCTACAGACAAACTGCATGTAGATCAGTGCATCCTGCCCCGGGGCATCAGATTGTCAGTGGCCTCTGTAACTGCAGGTTCAGTAGGTTGTGACAATTTGACTGACTGCAGATTTGTTTGCCAAAACCACATGCACTAGTTAGGGTGGCTGTGATTCAGGTGTTAGACTGGGATGCCCACTAAAACGCAGAGGGGGTGGTTCAACCGCTGCCCCCCTCAGTACTGGGCAAGACATTGAACCTGAAGTTGCTCCTTTGAATGCCACGAAGGTCGAAAAGCGCGATCCAAGTGCAGACCACATTTTTTTTTACCACTATAGGATTTTATGGACTGAAATGACAGAGGCCTTGGGGGCAAATGATCTTACACATCAGTATCTTCAGCTGTTGTCTACAGACACAAACAAGAGTCTCGATGCTGTGACCTGATGTGGACTTTGCTGTGTCTTTTTTCATTAAGTGTTGCTCAGAGTTAACTGGAGGTTGTAAAACAAAACTTTTTGATGTCGTTTCGCATTTTCAGAACTGCATAATAAACTTATTCTCTTCCACAGGGATGCAGTGGCCTAAAACTGCTTTCCTTTAACCTTAACATGTTAGCTGTAAACCATTTGACAACCAGGCGATAAAAGCTCAAAGCATCCATGTCAGACTTTACAGCAGATAAACACACATCCACCGCCTACGTCATCTGTCATTTTATGTCCACCAATTCCATGGCTGTGCGTCTACTGAAATAGCTCTCCCTAACGGTCTGTAAAAGCACACACAGAGTCAATGGGTGCTTATTTACCATGTGCACCCTGGATTACAGTTTGATATTACAGCCCAGTCTGCAGTTGTGCTGCATTGATAGGCTCATACATCAAACCTCCTCCAGACAATCGCAGATGGCTAATTGGGACTTTTTACAACCTCCCGGTTTATGCAGAGATTTTGATATAAATTAACCACACAAGGCATCGTCCCCTTTCATGAAGTTTTACTTGGACAGGGCCTCATCTGATGAATACCTCCTTTTATTGGTGCAAAGACCTCCAAGGCCTCAGTGAGATGGAATATTGTTTTTAATACGTACCTGTCTGTGGTAATTAATTACAGCTTGCTGTATCGCCTACAGTCAAACTCGGAAGAAAAATCTCTGCCTTCATCTCTGGGCTCTCTGCTTGTCTCTCTTCTTCTCCTCTTCTCTTTCTTGCTCTCCTGTTTTCCCTCCCTGTGTCTGTCAGTCTCAGCCTCTTCATCCATCCAGATTTGAGAGTTTTAATTGCCATATAGAAGTCAACAAATGCACACACACACACACACACACACACACAGACTACACAGACTGACAAAGGAGTTGCCGGTTAACAACAGGTTGCACATTTTCCCTGACTGACACATAGTGTATAAGTTATGTAGTGTTACTGTCAGATGAAAACCATGGTTAAGTTCCTCACATAAACAGCTTGCCCTTACAATTTACAAGGGTACTTCAAAAGGTTCTCACCCTCACCTGGAATAAAAGGGGTATAACTCCCAGTCTGGGCCACAATTGGACAGTCTACTATAAAGCCTTATATGACTGTCCACAAAAAGTCAAATGTTTGAAACAAGGACTAAAGGAGAGGAAAGCTTTGAGCCGAACTACTGTTGCTCCGAGCACCATTTGACTTCTCAGGTGAATATGGTGCCTGAAGCAACAGCAGCCAGCTCAGAAAGCCTCCCTCTCCTTACAGAGCCATGACGACAAACATTTGAGTTTTAGTGAACAGTGACTTAAGACTTTATAGATACAGTTACGCCCCTTGTTGATGGGTGAAGCTAAAAACCTCTTGAAGTACATGTACATCCATCCATTATCTATACAACGCTTAATCCTCACTATGGTCTTAGGGGTCTGGAGCCTATCCCAGCTGACTTAGGGTGAAGGCAGGGGACACCCTGGACAGGTCACCAGTCTGTCACAGGGCTACACTTAGAGACAGACAACCAAGCAGACTCACATTTACACTTATAGACAAGAATCACAATTAACCTCAGCATGTCCTTGGACTGTGGGAAGAAGCTGGAGAACCCAGTGAGAACCCACGCTGGCACAAAGAGAACATGAAAAATCCACACAGAAAGATCCCAGGCCCAGGATGTGAACTAGGTGAACTAGATCTCCTAACTACTGTAAGGCAACAGTGCTAACCACACAACCATATATATATATATATATATAGGTATATATGTACTCATGTCTATGTGGACCCAGCGGTCCCATGTTCATTGTCAGTTTTATTTATTTATTTTTTTTCCTGGCAGATTTCCACAAACTCTGACTTCAGTGTGTGTGCTCTGCTGTGAACACTTACACCTCCCATCACCATGTGTTTCTCTTTATCTGAATGTGATATCCAGACACAGATCACAGTTTAACACCAGGTGTGAATGGGGCTTAGCCTCTGTCCACTTATCTCCAACATCAATAGCATCCCTCCAGCCAAAATCGCCCTTTTACTGAAAACACCTCCTGCCTACTGTGCTTTCTCATCCCAGCTGCCATCAAATACAAACACACACACGCACACCCACATGTGTGTGTGTTCTCTCTCTCTATCTCTCTCTCTCTCTCTCTATCTCGCTCTCACTCTCACTCACTCACTCACACACACACACACACACACACACACACACACACACACACTGCAGCCCAGTGATGCGCTGCTTTGTTGCTTTGTTTAGATTCACTGGATATTTTCCAGGTAGCTACACTGCTCCATTTTGAAAAAAAAAAAGAAAAACCTGTAACCCGATTTACCCCTCCCTCCCTCCCCCGGGGTAAAACCCCTTCAGCATCCTCTGGTCCTGTTTGGGCCACAGTGAACAGTCTGAGAGCAAAATCTACAAAATCTACAATCATATATTTCTGTTTGATTGCAATCGTTGTGCAAACCGTGTTTACCGAGTGTAAACCAGGCAAAGTCACTTGTAAAATTATACTTTATTGTACTTAATTCAAAAATTTGTCCTGCAGAAATCCAGTTCTGATGAAGACAGAGAGTAAAAAATATTCCACAGCATGTGGGACTTTTTCTTCAAATAAACAAATCGTATCGTTATTAGTGAAAGTACGAAGCACTAATGTCTAACTAAATATATGATTTCTTCAGAATGTGATGTAAGTAGTCGAACAACACCATACTGCTAGTGCACTTATGGTCATGTGATAAAGAACAAGAGTGAAGCTTGTCATGGCAGATTGGCATAGTAGTGACAACTCACACACTATTATACTGCCTCTCTTTATTCCAATAGTCTGCAACAGTCTGATGATCAATGTAATAATTAATAAGAAAAATATTATTATTAATTCTGAATGATTTTTTATTAATCAAACTAAAGTTTAGTTGCTGTCTTGAAATTAGATTTGGAGTCAGTGCCTCACAATCAGGAAATACAAGACGTAACTCAAACTGCTGTTCATGTCTGTTGAACATTTGCTTCTGTGACAGAGTGCTTTTCTTTCTTTCTTTTTTCAAATAAAGAAGCTGTCAAGGTAGTTATCAAACGTTAATATCTGGTTTCACAAATTTCATGGAACTCTACCCATGATACACTAAATGCAAAGGCCCCTTGTACAGTCACCATGTGTTGTGTTATCTATATGAGTGTCTTATTGTTTGTTTTGCTTAGAAAACTTGCATACAGAATCACCAAGCTACAGTCACACCAGCCATAAAATAAAAATAAAGAAGAAACACATCCAGTGTGAGTCAGGAGTTCCAAAATGTTTTTAGACCACAGCAGAACTCTCTCCTATGCCAAAGTAGGTTTAATTTTAAGAGAAACAGAATCAAAGAAGCAGAACATGGCAGAGATTTCATCTTGTTTCGTCCTTACTGCTTGGCGAAGTGTCAGTATTCAGAGTGAGTCTAACTGACAGTGTCATGATGTGTTGGTGCCATGTGGGTCACAGCCTGCAAGATACTTTGCATGATGGTGCTGGGGTGTCCATGCCAGCGTTTTATTGACAATCCTGCAACAACTTAAATCTTAATGAGATCTTTTTATGTGTTTCTCAATCTTTAACAGGATTAGGAGTCATGCTGTAACGCGATGACTTGCCACTCAACATGCAATAGATGTCTTGTTTGTAAATCATTATTGAAAAAAATATTAATCTTACCCCAGACTTGCATTATTAGGACCAGAATAATTGAAAATATTCATATGTACCAGTGTAATTTTCATCTGCATAATCGGCTGTGTTGATTACTGTGATCCCAGCCATATGCAAGGATAAGGCTAGTTTTAACTGTAAAGGGATTTAACATGTTGGATTAGCGCTAAGGCAAGGATCTATAGCAAATTACAAAACCTCTCCTAATATTTCTTAATTTGTGGAAAATTGAACTACAGGGATCTTTTCGTGCTAATGCGACGAGCATGCGATGAAAAGTTTCAGGGTGTTAGTCGGTCAAGGGAACAACAAACAAGTGTGTGTGACAGCGCTTGATTTAATCCCTGATTTTAATTCGCTAATCGTTATTCAAATTAGATTCTCAGGGAAGAAAAAAATAGGATATATTACAAATCTATTTTGGGTGTATTAATAGTCATTTACATGCTTGGACAAAGCTGGCAACGTAGCCACATATTTTCTTTTCACTTGCAAAGAGGCATACATCACCACATAGCTCAGAACGTAGAGCGCATACGTGCATTTAGCAGGCTTTCCTTCACTTTCCTAAAAGTAAACCTGCAGCAGTGGCTCACCTGCAACAGGAGCAACTATCAAAGTTTATATCTATTCTTTAGATTAGGTAAACTTGGTCCACCTGGGTCCATAAATCCAGTGTGGAAACCTGGAGCGGAGTGCCTTTTCTTCCCCTCTCTTCCCCTCTGGTCAGTGGATTTACCGTGGGAGTAATAACTGTCAGGCCAAATGCCTGGTAAAGTGGCGGACAGGAGCGAGTGGAGGGGGAGTATTTATCACGGTATTGACTTTGTGACTGCTGTGTCGTGAACTCTTTTGTCATAAACTGGAGCAGCGCTGCAGATCGATCCGAGGAAAACTGCTGTCAGCTCGACTCCCAGCGAGCATTGCTTTTCCTACAGCCACTTAGAGGGCTGATAAATGCCCCCACTCCTCCTGCCCCCCTGCCTGCTGCAGCAAGGAGAGCATGGCCAGTTACTTTCACACACACACACACACCAACACACACACACACGCGCTCACTCCAAGACCATCTTCCTGCATGTATACACAGTCCACATACACTCCTGGGAGGGTATAAAAACCACAGTTTTGCACACTGCTTTATAAATGAAAAAAGTACATAATGTGGTCATTTTGAATCAGGAGGCTGTTATCCTGTGGACCATACAGGGCAGTCTATAAAAGTAGACAAACTATGCCAAAAAATAAATACGGTCTTAAATAGTTTTACTGCTTTAACAAGTACTTCCGTCTTGCACTGAGTTTCAGAAGAGAATGTGTATGTATGTCAGCCAGGATACAGTTTATTGAGCAGAATGGGGTAGTGGTATAAAACAAAAAGCTCTGCTATTGTATCCCTTTAAAGTGAAACTTTAGCGACTTAGATATACCAGCTGGCTACTGTTATACTTTCTAGATTTTTAAAAATTGTAGAAAATTGAACACCAAACAAACACAAATGAAAACTGTATCTACATTACAAGAAACCTACAGGACCACTTTGAATGAAACGTATTGAGAGATATAAGCACCTGTCATCAGCTTACAGTGATGAAAAGACATTTTGTTCCTGCTCATAATTACTGTAAGTGGTATTTAAATACTGTCCCTCAAACATACTAAAATATGCTTGTTAAGTTCAACTCTTTATAAACATGCATACAAATTAGCCAAACCTGAGAAAACACAGATCTTCACCAAGGTGGCAAAACAAAAAGTAAGGAGATCAAAGTCAGCCAAGGTGCTGTTGGGCTGCCATGACTGACATGTCTGTCCAATGTCCTGTGGAGTCTGTGGGCAGTACCTGCAGACTGGCAGAACTAGGGAGTGGGTCCAGTTTTTATAAAGGGACACTGGACGGTGTGTTCTATTTACAATGATATTCACGGTTCAGTCTTCTAGTATATGGAGGGTGCTGGAACCAAGGGTTTGACCCATTGGGGGCGTCTCGATTTTTTTCTCAGTGGCAGGACTCAGTCACCTAAAGAAACACGTAGACCATAAAACACCAAGAGTCTCCTGCTATTAAAGAAATCTGCTGACTAATTTGACATGCCACAAAATGCACTATGTAAGGCAGTCAATACAATCAGATTTAAAATTAAGCTACTTTAATACTGACCTGATGTTATATTTTTTGTTGCGATCCTTGTAGGATATTTAAAATGTGCATTTAAGAGCTGGTTTCTCTGGTTCACCTCAAGTGTGACTTAGTACAGTCACTTTAAACATGGTCAAACCCCTTTATTTTTTGCACACTTTATAGGAAATTAAATAGTTAAAAAGTATAAAATAATAGAATTGGCATGTTTTTCATTAGTCTTCATCCAATAACACAGAATGGAAAACAAGTTACAGATTTTTGTTTTAGTAATTTAAAAAGCAAGCAAACAAAAACTAAATATGTCATTTACAAAATATTCAGACCCAATAATCAGTATGTTGGAGAAGCTATTACTGCTGTGAGTGTTCTTGGGTGAGTCTCTTCAAGCTTTGTACGCCTAGATTTGAGCAGGTTATCCCATTTTTCCTGACACATCCTGTCAAGCTTTGTTAGAGTTGATGGTAAGTGTCTGTGAGCTGCCATCTTCAGGTTTCTACACAGATGCTCTGTCAGGTTTAAGTCTGTATTTTGGCTGAGCCACCCAAGGACAGTCAGACACTTGTCTCGAAGTCATGCCAGTGTTGTCACGGCTGTTTGCTTTGGTTCGCTGCCATGCTGAAAGATGAACTGTTGCCCCGGTCTCAGGTTACTGCACTCTAGAGCAGGTTATCTTCAAGGACCTCTGTGTCTTGGTTGCATTTATCCTCAACGCAGTTCCCTGACTTGCTGTTTCTGCTGCTTAGGGGCACCCCCATATCATGATGCTGCCACCATCATGCTTCACTGTAGAAATGATTTTGCTGAGTCGTGTTCACCAGACACAGTGATTGGAGCTCTGCCCAAAGAGTTAATTTTGTCCCTGACCAGATCACAGGCACTTTCCCCTCATGCTCTCAGTGCAGTTTGGCAAATTCCAAGCAGTCTGTCGTTTACTTAGGGTGGCTTCTGTCGCTGTTCTACTGTAAAGGCCTGATTGATGCCGCATTGCGAGGTGACAGGTCCCCCATCTCTGAAGAGGACTTCTAAAACTCTGTTAGACTGACCTTTAGAAGCTTGTCCACCTTCAACACCAAGGACCTACTTACTCAGTCACACAGACTGGCAAATCCATGAAAAAGTGTGGTGGTTTCAAACATCTTCCTTTTTATTTTCCATTACTGGGGCCACTGGGCTGCACTTGGAGGTTGAAGAAATGGTTGGACATCCTTTGCCTGATCCCCCCACAGTTTTATCATGGGGACTACGGAGATTTCCTTTGCATAAGAAGAAAATCTGAGCCATGAAGTCAGTGTGAATTGTGGAATATTATTTGCACAGGTTTGTACATTTTTAAAAGTATTTCCATCAGTTTTCCACTGCTGGACTCCAGTCAGGCTCGAGCCACATCAAAGGGATTATTAAAGTAAATAGGATTCATCTGGCCACAATGTGGAGCCACGGCAAAGGGGGTGAAAACCTTTGTAAATGAGAAATTTCAGTTGACGAGTGTAGATGTATTAAGAAAAATGTCAGCTTTATTCATTTAAAATAAAATTGGTAACACAATAATTCTGCTTAAAGTGAAGGGCTATGTGTACTTTCTGAAGCAAGTGTATGTACTACAAGGGACATGATTGGACTTTTGGGGGAAAGGAATGGTGCTCCAAGTTACTTCTCTTGAAAACAGAGCAGGTTTGGCCTATTAGACACAATGTGTGGAGGAAAAATACTTCAGTTTTCTTGAAATTTCCAAGGCTCATCTTGTATGGCTTATACTTTGTTCTTTTACTCTAAACACCTGTACCATGTCCTCTAGTCTCTTACTTCATATCTTTGTTTTTATTCTATCTTTGTTTCTCTTCATCTTATTTGTGACCTCATGAGAAACAAATCAGTTTTCAGGGTTCATCCACTACATACTCGCTAGCATAACACTTTGCAATAGCTGACCTAGAACAACTGCACAAGTCACTGGTGCGTTTTTTGTGTGTTCCTCATAAATGCCATAAATAAAACTCTGATCTGGGGGAAACTGGTTTCTCACACAATGCACATTATGGGAATTAGTTGCAGCACAGCTCAAAACACTCATTCTTCAGAAAGGTTTGTTGGGATGCTTTGTATGTAGCCTGTTTTTAAGTGATTTTGATCACAGTTAGGGCTGGAATTTTGGGAAAATATCAAATAACTTTTTTTTTCTGACTCACTGTATTTGCATTATTGTGTTTAAAGTCACGTCAGGTTAATCTTTCAGCCCAACCCTCACTGAGAATGCTTTAGTAAATAAAGCTTATAATTATGCCTGAAGTTTAACTTATCTAACTGAACCTGACAGAGCTGGTTGAATGTAGTCTTCTCCTATTTCTATTATTTTATTTATTTATTTATTTAAATGTCAACTGAAATGTGACTCCAGAAAGCAGACATATGGAGAAAGTTCTACATATGTTCTTCCTGACATTGAAATTGAACATTAACTTATTTTTAACCACTGAGGATCATGAATCACCTTCAGGTACTCACAGTTAGATTTTAGTGGGGGTATCTGAAAACGGAGCTTTTCCTGTTTCCTCCTATGATTTCAAACAGTATAACTCGTCCTGCTAAGGTTTCATTGTCTACTTTGGAACCCAGCGAGTTTGAGAATAGTCCAGTTACAGTATTTCTTTGAAACCAATCAACGACCGAGGGGACAGTTGTACTTCTCATGCTGAGTGACTAATTGCTGCATTCTTCACTACAAGCATCTGCATATTCATAAACACATTCACTCTTCAGTTCGGTCGATGTGGTGAAACACGCTGCCTGGCTGTTGGATGCTGCAGTCTACAATGGCAATTACAAACTGGGGCTGAAGGTCAGTGAAAAGACGAGAACACAATAAAACAAATCTCATCTTCTTTCAACTAATCTTACAAAGAGAACCAACATGGTGACAAATGACATGGGCAAATCAATTACGATACTGCACGTTTTGTGAAGCAGAGACGAGTTTCACAGACCATTATCATCTTATCGAGCTGCTGTACTTACTCCATTTCTGTCCAGTTTTACATGTGTCCATGCAAATACATATTTGTTGAACAAACTTATTCCAGATTTGCTCCAGATCTATGACTATCAGCTTACGAGTAACATCCAATTGTATTCATTCCTTTATAAAACCTGCCACTCTTATGTATTAGTGGTAACTCTATTTGCTTCAGCATCCTCCACCACCCTACCCTCCAGGTTTTGGCTACTTAACTAAGATTTAAGAATAATCTATGTGTTTGGGGTGGGATTCTTTGCAGAATCCTTCTTGGTGCTCAGATTTTCTGAAAATATAATTCATTTTGGAAGATAAACTGGTCTCAGACTCAAGGTCTTGAGCTGTGTCCTAGTTCTTGCAAATTTGGATTTCTAAGAACACTAGTTCAGCTTGGACATGCTCTGTGTTTAGAAGTGCCTGCTGTCAGGGTCATGTGACCTTCCACTTGCTTGCTGCCTGCTTTGTTGAACGCAGTAAAACTTTGTGTATTATCATTAGGGTAAGTGTTACATGGCTAAACCCTCACATTGTTCCACATTTTCATACAACACAGTATTCATCCATCTGCCACTTTCCTCTCATACTCAGATCTATAGCACCACCTTTTCCCCCATGTTTCCACGACTCTTTTCTTTTTCTCCCTTCTTTTCTTGATTGATAAAAGTTCTGTCCTGTGCCCTTCTAGTGTCATTACCTTTTCTGTATTACTTTGCTTTCCTGTTCTACTTTTCTGCTTTAAGGTCCCTCTTTTTGGGCAGCACAGCGATGCAGATGCACTGTCAGTCCTCTGTCGCCTCACAGCTTGAAGACACTGGGTTTAACTGTTGGTGGAGGCCTTTCTGAATGGCGCTTGCATGCTCTTCCTGTATGAGTTTTCATTGCATAATTCCAGCTTTCTCCCACAGTGCAGAAACACGCTTAGGTTAATTGATGATTCTGAACTGACTGTAGATGTGAGTGTGCACCGTTGCTCTTCTCTTTGTGTAGCCCTGTGATGGACTGGCGACCTGTCCAGGTTGTGCCCTGCCTTTAAGTCTGCTGGGATAGGCTTCAAGCCCCTCCCCCAGTTATAGCAGATGAAAGCTCTCATTTTTACCTACACTTTGATGCAGGCTCATCTTCTAGCTATGATTCCTTCTGTTTTAAAACAATTGTTTGATGTTGTCATATATGGGTTTTTGGCTTTAGACTGTGACACCTTGAACTGATGATCGGTTTGGATGCAGGTTTGAACAGAGCCCAAATGTGTTTTTCAGCCCCGAAAATTTCATTTTTATCTGCTCTAGTTGCTATTAAAGAAATTTGAATTAAAAAGCATGAAATTCTGACACACCCCTTTGTACTTTAGGGGTCTGAAGCTCGGAAAATATCCATAATATGAAGGTAAAAATTTGGATGACTTCATTACATATAGTAAAGTTGCTGTACAAAAAGTTCCAGAGGTGTCAGATGAGTGTTTTTTTTCAGATTTGGTTAAATTTATATTGAATTACGTATTTCTGTTTTCCTCCTATCTCTTTGTCTTCCCGTGGTTCCTTGTATGTGTAGCTGCATTTATTTTCTTTCTTTCTTCCTTTCTTTGCATGTCCCTTTTGAATACCGTTACATGCCCCCTTTCTCTCTTTTATAATGTCTCTTGATTTTCTTTTTTACTTTCTTTTTCCGTTCTCACTTGCCTTTCCTTTCTTTTTTTCTGTAGGTCTTTGGTCAACATGAATAGGAAATCAATAGTGTCAGTGTTGACATCCAGAAGTAGAATGAGTCTAAACCACACCTACAGTAGGTGATGGATGACGACAGTCACTATGTGTGTGTGTGTGTGTACATGCATGTGTGTGTGTGTGTGTGTGTGTGTGTGTGCATTTGTGCAAACACCCAGTCCTTGACCATGACCCTCCTGCCTCCCTCCAGGTCCTGGTTGGAGGGGTCAGAGGTTGAGGGTCAAGTCAAGGCTGCTCCCGTGGGAGTCTGGGGCTCTGGGGAGGGTTGTATAGCAAGCATAACCCTTGACCTTTCCCACTGACAGGTCAGAGGGATGGAGGAATGTGGGGATTAATGGAGCGGCACAGAGTGAGGACGAGGTGAAGACAGGCCAGTTCACCCGTCATTCTGGCTGTTCATTTGAATCTCACCTCGACATCCTGGGTGTTTTATGGTCAGGTGCTGGAAGGTGTTTATTTATTTTTCTTTACTTGTACTGATCTGCCTAATTCTTTTTTTTTAAACTTATAATATCATTCCATTCGTTTTACATCACCGCTTGATTTTAGGGACTGCAATGAACTGGAAAAAAAATGCACATGGATCATGGAGCACTGGTTCAGTTAGTTGTAACCAGTTCATATAACAGTCATAAAAATCAATATTATAATACTCATGCAATCACTCCTTTTATTTTTTCTATTTTATAATTAACTGGGAATACTTTGTAGAAATCAATTTTTTTTAGTTTGACATTTTTTTTGTAAATTTTTGCCAAAGAAGCCAAATAATGTTCACCATGATTTAAATTTAAGAAACAATAAAACAGCAAAAACATCCGATGGAGGTGAAAACTTTTTACACTTACTGCATACACATTTCAGCATATCATGTATTACATTTAACCCAACCGTGCTCAGACTTAGTCAACCATTTACACATACAACAGAGGTATCAGTGAATCCATGTGCTCGGCTCTTATGACCTCTGCACACGGGCCACTTTCAAATGTATGTAAAAATAAATCATTTCATCATCAAAACTATGGACTTCTAATGTTTGGAAGTTTTCACATTAAGGTTTTTTTTTGCTGTCAGTTACTTATATGCTCTGAAATTGACATTTAGTAAGTATTTATGGAACATTGTGCTTTAAAGCACAAATAAAATGCTCCGGTCTACAGACGTGTCATATGAACCATTTCGTCTGTACTTTTATGTATATCAGAACAAACCTGCAAGAGTTTAACACTACTTATTAATATAGCTCAAGTTTAACTGGCTTTTATTCTGAAGCTCAGTTCAGGTATCATCACATGGCCAATAGAATAGAATAGAATAAAATATCTTTGCTGTCTTTGTACATCTACAACAGAATTACATGCATCTTTTTGAAAGTGTAAAACAGCACGTAGCAAAGTGCATCAGTCTGAGGTGTATAAAAAGAAAAAAATAAAGGAGAAAAAAAAGAAAAACACAACGTACCACACATACATGATAGGTCATATTACACATTCATGTTTGACAGTGTGAAGTGCATTTACAGCTTTTAAGTAAAAACTGTTTTTCAGTTTGTTAGTCTATGTTTTTATGTTTCTGAAGTGTCTACCTGAATGCAGCAGTTCAAACAGAGTATGTGCGGGATGGGTTGGGTCTTTTAAAATGCTCTTGGCCTTATTTAAGCACCAAGAACTGTACAGTTCTTCCACAGAGGGGAGAGGGCAGCCAGTGGTTTTCTTGTTGGTGGTGACAAACCTTTTCTCTCTGCTTCTGTGAAGCTGGTAAACCACATATAGATAGAGTAGGTCAGTATGCTCTCTATGGAGCAGTGATAGAAGGACACAAGAACTTTCTGTGCAAGGTGATTGTTCCTCAGGAAGTAAAGTCTCTGCTGTGCCTTCTTCACCATCGCTCTTGTGTTGGCACTCCAGGTCAAGTCGTCCTCCATGTATACGCCCAGGAAGTCAGAGACCCTCCCCACAGGGTCCCAGCTGATGTGAAGGTGTGGAAAGTCCATTTTATTCTCCCTGAAGTCTATGATCAGCTCCTTGGTTTTGGTGGTATTACGGACCAGGTTGCTGTCCATTCACCACACAAACAGCTGTTTTAACTCCTCCCAATAAGCAGACCCCCCCACAGAGATGAGCCCCACTACAGTGGTGTCATCTGCAAACTTAATGATGCTGTTGCTGGGGTGGGTGGGGGGTGCAGCCATGGATGTAGAGAGTGTGGAGTCGGTGCTGAGCCTGAGGCCTGAGGACATGTGGGGGTCTACTGTCATCCCTGGGAGTGATTCGTCAGGAAGTCTCTGACCCAGAGGCAGATGGAAAAGCGTAGTCCCAGGTCCATGAGTTTGGTTTGCAATGTTAGTCGTCTGACAACAAGTGGACAAGCAGCAGGAGTCAGTCATGCCTTATACATGGCCTTTACAAGAGTGTGTACACTTTTCTTCACCACAGTACTGTACAGGATTATTGCAACACAGCAACCCTTAAGAATATGCTCCTAGTGAATGATTCTACAAGATACAAGGTACACCCAGAATGAAGTGCTACTGGAGGGGGTCGTGTACCCTTTAAGTAGTGAAGCAGTGAGAAGATGTTCAGGGGACAGGCTGGTGGATGGTGTATCACATTTGAATTTGAAGGATGTTCACATCCAGTGAGACTTATTGTTGTCTGTTTTATTGTAGCCATGAACCTTTCTTTCCATGAGTATGTTAGTTAGTTGCTATGTGCAGATATTATTGTAAGATAACTATATATATAGTGTTAATAATAATAAAAAAATAATGTTTACTCAGTTCTACCTAGCTACTGATGGTGTCAACGAGAATTGTTTTTAAAAAGAAGAAGAAGAAGGAAAATACATGCTAAAAAAGTTGTTGGTTTTGTGTGTGTGAGTGTGTGTATATGTGTGTGTGTGTGTGTGTGTGTGTGGAGGTTGCGATAGTATTTGCTTTGTGCCACTCCACAGCTGAATCCTAGTCAATATGCTTGCTTGGCATGAGTCATAAACTGAATATCATTACACAATATTATTGTACAATTATCATTTTATCATTTTATTTCCATTATGCCCATTATTATTGGTTGTTGTAATTCTTCTTATTTGTGATGATGTGGCAGCATCTACAGACTGTGTTTCTCTGCATAAACAACACTGTATGTATCAACAAACTGATTAAACTTAAAAAGATGTCTCAAAAAAAAATTAAGCAATGCAATGAAAACTTAACTGAATTTAAATACAATACTTGTTGGGCTGGAAGTGTTATTTAAAGTCGAATGCACTAAAGTTAAAGGTTTATTTTCTATTTGTGAAGTCATTAAATAAGTAAATTAAGTTAAGAATTGTTTAAAAGCAAAGACAAAAAAAAAAGGATTATTTAGGAACAACAGCCGTAAAATATGGAAGCGTATTTCCTCCACATGAAAAAGAAAGAAAGCTTAAATCACACTATGTCATAATAATGACATTATATTGTACCCTATAATTATCTCATTTGTATGAGATACTATGTCTTGAATCTGACTTACTGTCATAATAATGACTTATAATTTCATAATAAAGCGATTTCTCATCATTTTGACACACGTTCCCATAATGACTTACTATCTCATAATGTCTATATTTAACATAATTAATCATTTCTACTGCACAATTATGAGATAATATATTTTAAGTATAATAATAATGTCCTATTATCTCCTAATTATGACTTGTTATCTCATGATAATAAGCTCCTCTCATATAAAACATTTTCTCAACATTATGACTTACTGTCTCTTCGTTATGACAGACAGATGTTTTCTTCTTTTCGTCGTTCACTCCACTTCTGTAAAATGCACTGAAACAGGTTTCATTCAGTCATCCTGCTGGAGAAACTGCCATGAAGGAGCTTTTCAGGTCAGACGGATTGACCGAGGCCATAAATCAGCTCCGACAAAATGATGATCATTAACCCCTGCATTTCAATTTCCTGCTTAACTGATTTAACTGGTGTCTCCTCATAATTCTCTGATGGGTCAGCTGCTTTGGCAGCACGTGGGGGAATCACACAGAATTAGGCAGGTGGTTCTGTCGCTGATCAGTGGATAAGTTTTATTTTTTCACTTCTAACTCCAAGACACAACAAATACAACTAAATTTGTTTATATCAATGTTTATGTAAATGCAACAAAGGTATTCTGGGAATGATTTTGTTTGTCACAGCTCCTGGTCCTGTAATATTTTTAACTGTTCTGTTAATCACACATAATAAAACAGAGAAAAATTCTTATTTTTAAACTAAAACAATTTAAATAAGTTCAATGCAGTCCGAGGTACACACAATATGATGAATAATAAATTACTTAGGAGATAAAACATTTCATTTTTTTCAGTGCTTGGTAATGAATTCAAGCATTAAAGGTTTTAAGCCTTTTTAAACACAGTGTTAAATAAACTGTGTGGTCTGCTGCTGTCACTTAGTTACATTTAACCGTCGTTAGGCTCAATCCCCTAATGATGTACCCACGACTCCTCTTTGATTGGACTTGATGCTGATGAAATAAAGTTAAATCAATTAATCTGACAGCCCACTCAGGCTTCAGTGCTTTGACCAAGTTATTATTTTCAGTCTTCAGCAATCTTTCAGTGAAGACGAGAGGCCTTTTCAGACTCTTCAAAACAATTTTTTTTATTGTCACATGACAACAGCCAGAGAAAGACTTCAGGTTTTTTCTTTTTTTTTTTTTATTCCTCAGACCACACGACCCAGTTGTCACCACAAAGTTCACATGTTGTAAACTACAACTGTAGTATGTTGTTTAAGTGTAGTATATCTGATCTTTTGTACAATAAAAAGAAAATGTAACAGGTTAAATAGAAAATGCAGATATGTGTCTGTCTGCATGACACTGGCTGGTGAAAACATCCCTGCCACGGAGACACTGGTGGCTATAATACTGAGATACAGATATGTGAGGGAACGCACAAGATTCATTTTTCAAACTCTTTTTTTGTATACACACCCACATTAACATTTCAGTACCACTGATTTTACACACACAAGTAGTTTGTTGTCAACTTTTGCTATGAAAAGACAAAAAAAGTGAATTAGCCTTGTTTTTATGAACTGCTTTGGAGCAAATAATCTAGGCTGTAGAGTGACATCAGAACATGGTGGAGTGGGCTGTGTTACGCATGACTGTAATAAACAAAGTGGAAATAAAGTTAGAAACAACCCAAATTGTTTGACAACTGGCTAAAATAATTGTACTGGCTTTGTTTCACACTGTTTAAAGAGGACATCAATGAAAGAAGCAGAAACAGCTGATTGGTCATGCAAGTCAAATGTTCGCTAAGGCTGATCTACTCAATAAAGGTGTTTCCATCTCCCGTTAAGGACAATAACTCTTTTTCAAAGAAGTAAACACCATCTCAAGCAAACACACAAACTTTTTCACCAGGTTGGTATTTTTTGCTTTTAATTTTGCCAATTCCATTCACTTTTTCAAATGCTTTAAAATGCACATAAAAATACATTATAGAAAATGACTACGTCTGTTTAATTACTCCTATGGTGGAATTAAGTTTCTCCTAAAATACACATAAATGTCTCCACAGACCTGTGTAGAGAAGAGTATTGCGGACACATCCAAAATCTCAACGCAGTGTGCATGTTGGTGCTTTGAGCAACCTGATTGGTCGATTTAACCCCATTAAAGAAAGGTTTAAAATCAAGATGAAAGCAAATGTACAACATCTGAGTATAAAAGAAACCAGCTCATAATCACGCTGAGGAATTCCAGCTCTTACTCCTACTTTACATCACTGGAACACACTCGCATGCACAACTACACAGTCCTCCGTCAGCAGCAGGTCACGTGTAGGTCAACTGCAGGTCAAGCATTTTGTTCAAGCATATGATGCCTGTCTACAGGTGACAACCTTGTTATCTGTCTCCCCTCTGTCTTGCTTTCTAATTCCTTATGTCGATCACTCTCTGTGTGTTGTGTTCTCCTCTCCTCCATATGTCTGATGATCTCTCATACCAAACTGTGGTGATAAATAATTCAAGAAAAAAAGTGTATCAGCTGCTCCTGATGGTCCTGATCCTTGCTTTTAAAAAGGTTTGTTTGCTTGTTTTTTTTTTTTTTAATTATTACCTTTGTGCACAGTATTTTCAGATCAGCAGCAACATTGTTGAGATGGCTTGTCAGCACTTTCTAGATCAGAATCCTAGTGAACTTAAAGAATCTGACAAATGTCTCCACGGGCCTTGGTCAGGTGAGTCACTGGTGAGCCAGATAGTATGGTGGTCATTATAAAAACCAATACAATTCCTGGTGTGATTTATAGTAAATCACAGTGGGCAGGTGTCTTTCTGGGACAGTGAAATGATGACAGCATTGTAGGACAGTGTAAAAATGCACAGATGTTCCACTGCATTTAAAGGATCTCCTGTCAGTATAACCCATTCAAGGGAGCAGACGTGGGATGTACAATAAGTGCAGGTGTTCTGATACGGGTGTGTGTTACTCTTCTTCATTATCTTTAGACAAGTCTCCAGCAAAACTCAGTCTTCTCTACATGCCTATAAGAGCTACTTGCTTTAGGTAAATTCCTGAAGTGTGATTATACAGGCTGGATGTCTGTGTTGGTACACAGGTACAGTACTCACCATCAAACAGAGATCCAAGTAAGAAGGCAGTAGTGGGCACACTGTCTGACTCGTGGATGATCTCTGTAATGCTCACAATGAGCATCACTGATGGCAACAGGATAAGAGCAACTCATGAATCACCACTTTAAAGCTGGACTGATTTATTCTGTAAGCAGTGTTACAACATGATTTAACAAAGAGGAGTGTACATCTCCAATCCAGCCTCCTACAGAGAATTATAGAGATATCACCACGCCCAGCATAAAAGATGACAACTCTCCCTTTCTGCACTTAATCAATGGAGCTGACCTTTGCAGACAGCCCCTCGCTGAGTGATTAAAGTCAAGTTGCACCATGGATTGTAGGGATCGTGGAAATAAAGCTGTCCAGATGGGGAGGGAGAAGAGGTGACCTCCTGCAGCTCGGATTCTGTCATCACTTCCATCCGTCGCTTTCCAGCATGCCGCTGCCACACACTGGCATCCAGGTAACTACCCCTCATCTGACATAGTGAGTGAAGGCCCTTGATGCTTGGCTGGTGTTTACTGTAGCAGTGTTACATAGAGCCCATTTTAACCTAAGACATGACTGATAACTTCAGGGACTATTTGTTGGTTATATTAATCAGCCAAGTCATGGCATAAAATAAGTGCGTAGAAATAGAAAACACTGTCAGTATTAGTATTTCTCCAGTCCAGTGCATTAGAGCGACTTAATAATTGTGTGTAAATAAAAAAAAAAACTGATTTGATGAAACAAGCATGATTATTTTGGCATACAATGGAACCAATTTAAATGTACAAGATATTAGATATTAAATATATTAGATGACATAATTGTATTTTAAAGTGAAACAAACTAAAAACTGCCTGAAATGCTTCAATATCTCTATGAGCTATGTAATGTTAACTGGAATTGTACATACCTACAATATATAAGTAATATATAGCCACATCAAATGTATGTGCTGAATGCATATTATACATATATATGTATATTATAGAATCATATAAGCCCAGCTTCCAAGACTTGAATTCAGCTTTGCCGTAGACTAAAAAAATTTCTCAACCTTTTTCACAGTAAAAGTCTATATTCACTTTTCTCTCTTAGTCAAGAACTAGGCGTAATCTATGTCTGGGAAACTGCCTGACAATGTAAATAGTCGTTTTTGTTGTTTTTTTTCTTTACATATGTACACTTTTTTTTTCTTCCAATATTTATTGTACAGTACCGGTCCTAAGTCTGGACACTCCTTCTTGTTTGAGGATTTTTTTTCTAATATATATTTTTCAGTTTTCTACAGTGTAGAGCAAAACTGAAAATATATGAAACATACCTGTAATTTATGTAGTAATCAAAAACAGTGGAAACAAAGCAGAAATATTTTCAGATTCTTTCAGCCTCATGTTGCATTGATAACAGCTTTGCACACTCTTCACTCTCCAACCAGCTTGATGAGGTTGTTACTTGGAGCTTATCCAACAGTCCTGAAGGAGTTCCCACATATGCTGAGCTCGTTAAGTGCTTTCCCTTCACTCTGCACACCAACTCATCCCAAAGCATCTCAGCTGAGTTTAGGTCGGGTGATTGTGGAGGCCAGGTCATCTGAGAAGCCCTTACAGAGCCTGGAGGTGTGTTTTGACTCAGTGTCCTGCTGTAAAACAAATGATGGTCCCACTAAACAGACTATTGTGGAAACCAGGCTGCTTAAATTTTGAGTTGTCCTCCAGTGTCACTGGCAAAGCCCTCGCACACCGTCACAGCACCTCGTCCACGTGCCACGGTGGGAACTACACATGCAGATAGGTTCACTACAAGCTAGAACAAATTATATTTCAGCTCATCAGAAAAAAAGTTTAGAAAGTTCCACTGGCCTCACGTCCATTATTTAAGTCTCTTGGTCCCAGCGGTTCTCTTCTTGCTTCTCTAACAGGTTTCTTGGCAGCAGCTCCATCATAAAGGACGATTCAAACAGTTGTCTTCCAACAGTTGATACTGAGAAGGGTCTTTTACTTGAAGTGTTGGTGTGGGCTCCAATCTGATCTGCTGGTATTCTTATCTACCAAAGTTGGTAACTCTACTGATTTTCTCTTCTGCAGCACTGAAAACTCCAAGGTTGTGTCCGAAATCACCTCCTATACCCTACATAGTGCACCCTATATAGTGCACTCAAAATATCCCACAATGCACCGAGAAAAGTAATGTACAGCTGTTGGTCACTAACCAAGCAATATGGACCATCATGCATTGCGCGAAAGGAAACCAGATGAACGAGTGTGCGAAAACTTGTCATTAAAATGTAAGTAATTTCCCGTTTATGTTTTGTTAAATTATATTTTATCCGTTTCTTAGATGGGTTAGATGAGATGGCGACACACATAGACACAGCAGCTCATTCAGGAGACAGTGACAGTGACAGTTTTGAGTGTCTTGTCTATCCCACATGTTCATTCCGCAAAACTGACAGCCGAGAGACTTCGCTGAACATCAGGGCAATGAACGTTGCTGCAGCCGGTTGTGATGTGGACATACTACACCAACACAGAGTCTGATCAGAGACTACGCCGGGAGAGAAGGAATCACCAGCGGTACAACTGTAAAGAAAAGAGGAGGAAGAGAGTTGGGATCCATGCTAGGCTAAAGGCTAACCCCTCCAGACCAGCAGGATCCATGCTAGGCTAAAGGCTAACCCCTCCAGACCAGCAGGACCATCCTCCTACTCTCTAATGTCCGCTCCCTCAACAATAAGCTGGACAAGTTGCATTTGCTGAGAGAAACCCGTGGAGAGTGGAGGGACTGCTGTGTGTTTGCTTTAACAGAAACATGTCTCCATGACAACATCCCAGACGGCCATACACCTGGAGGGGACGACATCATACCGGGCAGACAGGCAGCGAGCTCTGAACTTTTCCAGAGCCGCTGGAGGAGCAGGACACTAAACAATGTCAGGGACTCCTCACACCCTCTCCATAAACTGTTTGAACTGCTGCCATCAGGCAAATGTTTCCAGAGCACTGATGGAAGAACCTCCAGACTGATCAACAGTTTCATTCCACAAGCTGTCAGAATGCTGAACTGCTGATCCGGATATGCACATGATTCTTTATTGAATTGGTTTTAGTTTTTGTATCCTGAAGAAACGCTCCCTCATCTTGCCTGTACTACTGTTGTATGTACAGCAAAATGACAATGAACTTGATTAGATTTGATTTCTTAGCGACACAATAAACAGTGAATTTAATGTATTTGCACAACGCTGCTATGGTACAAATCGCGGCTAGTGAGCAGCGTAAATAATAGCTTGAGTAGCGTCCGAAATCTTACTTAGTCTTACTTACTCCCTACATAGTTCACTATATTGTGGTCCCTATATAGTGAGTAAGGAGTGAGTGGATGATTTCGGACACAACCTTAGTCTTTTTTTCCAGACATGATCGGTGTCATCACAGTTTGATGATTTTTGGGACTTCACTTAAAGAAACTTTTAAAGCTCTTGAAATGTTCTAGACTAACTGACCGTCATGTCTTAAAACATTGATGGACTGTAGTTTCTCTTTCATGAGCTGAGTGATTCTTGTCATCCTGTGGGTTATGATAGTAGTTGAATAGGTCTGTGTGCTGTGTACACTGTAAAAAATGATTTAAAAAATAAATAAATAAAGACAAATTCTTTAAAAATTAAGCATGTCCAAATATTAGACTGGTACTGCATCTGTTTAAATAGGGCCAGCAGAGCAATCTGC
>NW_007578634.1:213060-218165 GCF_000690725.1 Stegastes partitus
GTCACTTAGATCACTAAGTGTACACTGATAGAAAGGCAAAGTTGAAGACTCCATCAACAAGGAACAAGCTTCATGTAGACCAGCTAGTTTAGGTAAGCTCTAAAATGATATTTTTCTCAGTTTGCTTGACTGATTTTTGAGGCATTCCTGATGTTGTTTTTGAATCTTTTCCCATCTGCAATTCTGCAATCCAATATGAAGTGAGAAATTATCAGACAGGCCTGAAAAAGAAAAGGAAAGGACACAAGCAAAGGTTTGCCGAGGTCAGCAGCAGGGGCAACGCTGCAACGTTGTAATTCACACCTCATTCCTGTTCTGTTAAACCTCTTGATAATCCCAGAGTGCCTTTCCTTGGCCCCGGTCCAAAGCACTCTGTAACAAACAGACAAAATATAAAATGGTGGATGAATACCAGCAGAGGAGTGTCACAGGGGTGAGAGATTTATAATGTGAATGGTACAAACTCCCTCATAAATCAGTGCAAAAGGCTTTCAGGTAGGGGAGCTGGCATTTATGCAAGAGAGAGAGAGAGAGAGAGAGGGAAGGAAGGACAGATTTGAATGAAGAGGTGTGTGGAGGTGCAACTGTGTTGTAGATATAGTTCTAATGATTGAACACACACACACACAAAGAATTGTAAAGGGTGATTTTTCCTGTTTTCCCTACAGTGCAGAATCATGCTGAGACTTATGCATCTTGGAAAACACACCTCAGTGATTGATTAAAAGTACCAAGACATATAAATGAAATGGCTGCTACAAACAGCACAGTTAAAGGGTCAGTTCACTAAAACTGCAAAACAAGAGAAGACCAGCTATCATGAACATTTGGTAACATGAAAAGTGAAAATGTTGTCAGGCTGGTGTGTTGTAGTTTCAGATGGACACCATGGCAGTTTA
This sequence comes from Stegastes partitus, assembly GCF_000690725.1. Classification (NCBI taxonomy): domain Eukaryota; kingdom Metazoa; phylum Chordata; class Actinopteri; family Pomacentridae; genus Stegastes; species Stegastes partitus. The sequence goes on from NW_007578634.1 coordinate 213,960, forward strand.
AAATGTTAGCATTTGCTAATTAGCACCAGACAGGCCTACAAAATACAGCTGAGGTATTCGGTCAAAAACCAAATATCTTCCTCCACTTGACAGTCTGGTACAATGTCCCTATCAGTGGAACTACTTAGTCCTGAGTCACATGGAAAACTATGGGCAGTGTGCTTTGTGTATTGTCCAACACAACGATTTCCAGGCTGGATGGACACGGCCATAAAAGCTGAAGAAATGGATGCTTTGACACTAACTAGGTAAACAACTGTGTTGAAGGACTGATGATTCAGCTCTGACTGAGGCAAACATCATTGCAGGACAAACATATGATAAAGGCTGCTGACTCTAGACAGCTATTATTAATATTTAGTGGTGAATCTAAACTGTCTCCCCTAATTGTAAGGACTTGAGCCCATTACCATGAATTCCCCCAGCTTTTAAAAACTCAGCTTTTGTCTTTCCTCAACTGAGCTGTGCTGCTTTAATTCAGCTGAGCTGAATCAGATTGCTCATAATTCATCTCTTCTAGTGATCAGTTTAACCACTAGATGACATCACTAATATGCACGTCCATGTTCATTTTCTTCCATTTATCCAGAGTTGGACAGCAGAGGAAGCAAGTTATTCCAGACGTCCCTCCCCTAAGCAATGATTTCCAGTTCCTCCTGGAGGGATCCCAAACTGTTCTCAGGCCAGATGAGATATGAAATCCTTCCCGTTAGTTCCAGTACTACCCTGGGGTCCCTTCCCAGTTGGACATGGCCAAGAAAACCTCCCGGGACACATCCTAATCAGATGCTCAAAACACCTAAGCTGGCTCCTTTCAATGTGAAGGGGCAGCAACTTTGCTTCTAGTTCCCTCTGGATGTCTGATCTCCTCAGCCTATCTCTATGGCTAAACCCCACAGCCCACAGTATGCTGGGATACCCAAAAAAAAACATCCCACCACTGCACACTTTGGACAAGGACTATAAGGGAATTTTTTCAACACCATCCCAGTGTGCACAGAAAGTTATAGTCTGATAAAGAAAACAGCACCATGTCACTGTCAAAAAGCAGGAGTGCAACCTTAAGGTTCCCAACATGGACGCCCTCCTTACCCACAAGACGTCTGCTGCAACAACCCGATTTGGCCGTTACATTAACAATATGGGAGGCAGTGATTCAAGGTAGTCTGTCTGTGATTGTTGTAGCTGCTGATTTTTGTATTTATTTTTTTGTTCTAATTAAACAATTTATCAGTGTTAAATTTTGGATACATATATTCTAACCCATTATATGTTAAATGTTACAAGTTATATACCTTTTGAGCCAAATGAGAAAATGTGTTCTTTTGAATGGCCTTTTGAAGCATCAGTTCTGGCAAAACACAAACCAAACTAATTACATTAGTGACCCCTCACAGAACTGTAGATGTCATAAGAGGTCAAAGCCAGTTATTAACTTGTCTGCAAACAAAGAATTTTGGCACTCAAGACTGCAGATTCGGCAGCTTCTTAATGTTTTGGCCTCTGATTGCTGAGCACTCAGGAGTGGTCAGTTCTTGACAAGCTTATGTGTCTCTTCACCGTTCTGAGAAAACATGATGATGAATGAATGGATATGAGGTGTAAATGTCAAATTTCAATTATGTACCAAAGACACAGAGGGAGCTGGTGTCTTTGTTCAACAACTTGATTATGATTATGTCTGTTGATGTGTCAGTAAGGATGGGTATTTGATGAAACCATGTTCCTTTAAATGTGAAATAATCATGAGCAGATGTCAGCTCTCTTTCAAAAAAATATCTAAAAAAATCATGAGAAAAAGTCAATAAAGCACAGTAAGTCAAACTGTTGTGACTGCGCCTCCCTCACGTTTTATTCCTTACACATTGCAATAATTTGATCCTTTGATTTAAGGCCACACATAAAGAGCTTTCTTTGCCATTGCAGACCAGTGGTAAATGCTTGAATAAACACACACACTCTGTTGTGGTTTGCTCTGATGCTGGCTGGGGGTGCCTTTTTCAAACATACTTTCATTAAGTTGGAACATGCTCCCTGAAAGCTGCTCTTTGGACCTGTTAAGTGATGCAGGTGGCTCGCTCTAATATGCTGGAAAATGTATTTCTCTCTCCTGTTAATCCTTTTTAGCACCTGCTAAATATTAAGGTGTTTTTTTTTTTCTTCTTGAGAACACTTGTCTGTCTGTCCTTAAAGGGTCTGAAGAAGCTTGTTGTTGAAAGATACATTTTTTTAACGACCCTTTAACACAAAAATATTGGCCTTAAAGTCATTTGCAGTAAGCCTCATGAACCTGTGCACCTTCTGCACATCCTCAGTTGCTCAGTGAGACAGTGACGTTGTGAACTTCGTAAGTGGAATTATTTTTTTATTATTATTAATTAGCATTTCTAAAGCTCTTACTATGTTGGGTGCCCCATTGTCCAAGTCAGGCATAGGAGGAGAGAGATCTTTGGTTCTTTGGTTGATTCTTATGTCTTTGGAATGCAGCTAAGCCAGGGTAGATTGGCCCCAGATAAACTGATGTGTTGCTGTTCCCAAATAACAAATAAAGACTATGTTGTGCAAATCCTTGCTGCCCTTCAATGAGGGTACCAGACCTGTAAGTCTTCCAGTCTAAGGATCTGAGGCAGCAAACTCACCGTCCTCCATTGAAGCCTTCTTTACAACTACTGTTGTTATTAAATGAATTGTCCATTTAGTGGACAATTTTGCCCTCATTTGACAGTAAATCAGGACAAGTGCTGTTGAGGAGACAACACCTGAGACTAAGCATCCTTTTTTAGTTTCTGAATAAGCAATCCTAAATTTTAATGGCATTCTCCATTTCTGATCATAAACTGTATTTAAAAGTTGGACATAGTCACTGTGATGTCGCCCAATGATTTGTGGACCATCGCTTTGAAGAGTTTGACACTTTAGTCATCATCATGTTGGTTTTTTGAAACTGGCTGGGATGAGCAAAGGTTGGATCTGATTAAAGAATCCAAGAACACTACACCTGTCTGTATGGTAGCAACTTGTCAGTCACAAGCTAGTCACACCTGATATCATACCCAGGTTTGTTAATTATTTCACTCTATAATTTACAAAATGAACACGATGGTGTATTGACGAAGCCTTGAAACTAGTGATTGAGACAATAAACAAATTAGGAAAGTGTTTACTGTGGTAACCAATCTAGTGAGAAATAGACTCATTTTCTCATAGACTTTTACACTGTCAGCCTTGTGTTTAAAACCAGAGGAGACGCCCCCTGCTGGCCGTTGGAAAAATGCAGCTTTAATGTGCCTTTCAGACCTGGAGGCTACCTTTTATACAGTCTGTCCTTCCAATTGATTGATTTGTCTACTTTTAGCCTCTATATCTCTATTTATAGGATTGCATTGTGTCTATTTTTGCTTTTAGGAAGCCAATCTGTAGTATTTACAGCTTGGAGTTGCACTGCAGTGAGAAAGATGTCAAGTAGCCTGAAAGAAAGTAGCCTTATAAATCCATCACCTCCTCGTGGGGGGGTTCCACAAGGATGCACCGTATCTGAATTGTATTTCTGATTTTATCTATATCAAAGCCCAGCATTACTTATCGGCTGTGTCAAGGCATATTGCATTGCATGTAATTCTGTCTGCATGAAAGTGTAGTCATCATCGTGAGCCCATACACTCTGACCACATGAACAAGCTTGTTAGCAAGGAAATTCTGCTTTTGAACAGTTGCCAGTAAAAAACCAAGAGGGATGGATGAGGAAGGAGGGTGAAACGGAGTGGAGGATAGATATCTCTTAGCCGGAGAGAGAGAGAAAGAGCAGCGAGAGGCTAACGTTAATCCACTTATTAAGGCAACAACTGCAAGCCTGGCACCCGCGCCAGATATTAATACCTAATCATGAGTTAATTAAAGGAGGGTTAGTTAGCACCTAATCCGCTGCGATGGGGGGTGATAGTGGCAGGGAGCGACGGAGTGTCCTGCGGGGGCTGATGAGGGGGTGAGGGGTGGAATGCCGGATATGGTGCTAATGCTAAGTGCTAACACCAGAGCTGTGGATGTGAGACACAATTAACTTTAAGGTGTCAATGCTGCATTCATTTTACAGTATTTTAAACAAAAAAAATACATTAACACATTAGATATGTTCAGGTGTGAGAGATGATTAATTCACCATAGGAAGCATGTTACTGCTGAAGTGACACCACATGATCTTAAAATGTG
>NW_007578634.1:219194-220321 GCF_000690725.1 Stegastes partitus
TCATCTCCAAGAGAAATTTACAGTTCCAGCAGCTTCCAAGAAGGGAACACAGGGGCATGCAGTGTTCTAGTACAATAAAATAAAATAAAAGGAATTGTAGTATGATAAATAAAAAGATACAATATAGTAACTCTAAGATTAAGTTTAGGCAGCAAAACCATGTGGTTAGTTTTAGGAAAACCTGTTAAATTTGCCTCTTTCACAGCATGTTTGTAGTTTTTCTGGTTACCACGGTGACAAGTAACACCCTACCTTGTATGTATGATTGGTTGGCTGAAAAGGGGTGACACTGAAGCCATGAAATAAAAGGCAAAGATGCACAGATTTGAAACACATTTGACAAACAAACTAATCTAGCAGACAGTTTCCCTCCAAACATAAATGAGAAAGCTGTTAAGTTGTATGGAAACATAATGTTGGGTAGATTGGGTTACAGCGTCACTGAGGTTCCCCTGATGACGCTACTCATTCAGCTTTTTACAGGTCCCTGTAAATATTACTCTCTGCTGTTCCACATAAGACACACAAATAGGCCACAATCCTTATAATTACATAATATTTAATAAAACAAAATAAAGAAATATGTCACTCCTTTTGTCCAAGACCATATCCACACTAATAGGACTTTGTTTTAAAAACATTGTTTAAAAATTAAAGCAGTATCCATCTAGATGACTCTTTTAGCTCACTTCCTAAAATAATTTCTGTACACATAAACACACATGAAAAGGTATATGCACTAACCATTCATGTACCCTAGACATGTGGCTGTTGATGTAAACAGGAAGCAAAGAGTTGGTTTTAGGCAATACTACCAAGGTAGAGCAGTGACAGTGAAATGTAGGAAGCCAACCCAGGACACTTCCAGCTGTGAGGCAGCGGTGCTAAACACTGAACAACCGTGGCATCCAGCAATAGAATAGAATAGAACAGAATAGAATACAATGCTTTTTATTGTCATCATACAGAGTACAATGAAATTAAAAGACAACTCCAGTGGTGCAAAATACAAGTATAAAAAAAGACAAATAAGAATTTTTTTTTAAAAGGAGCCAGTAGGACGTATATACTGTTACGAATGAGCATGGTAATAGCCAAACGGTAAAATAAATATATTGCACTGTTGA
>NW_007578634.1:221007-257368 GCF_000690725.1 Stegastes partitus
GCTTTATGTGTCTTAACCCTGAGGCCTCCAGGACACTGTGTGACTATTAGCAGTGTCATCTGAATGTAAAACTTATACAGTAAAAATTATACAGTAAAACCAAACATCATGAAGTACCTCCTGTCACATGTCAGCTTCTCAGGTCACAAGTGAGCTGTCTGAATCTATCCAGGAGGACCACGAGAGGTAGATGAAATTTTTGGAGAAGAAGTTAACCTTTGCATGAGATGTTTTTAAACAATCAAATGTGGAATAAAATTGTGTTTGAGTGAATTAAATTTACACTGAAAGGACAATTTCGGTCAATGAATTAAAAAAAGTGTCTGTATGAAGTACAAAAACATTCCATTCACTTATTTATTCTGAGGTGTGCTGTTTTGTTAAGGTTCAAGATCAATATTTGATGGGACATCCTGGCGCTTATTAGTCTTCATACATATGACCTTTTTAACACTTCTCCTCCCTTCCAGTTCATTTAGCTCTTCTTCACTTCTTTATCTGTCTTTTTCATTTTCTCCCCTTTTCCTCTACCACTCCCCCTTTTCCACTTTGCCTTCTTCTTTTTTTCTTCCCCCCCTGTCTATGCCTCTGTCTTCCTCTTGGATGTGTGTTTTAGAGAAAATGTCAAATCACCACCTCTCAACTCCCCCTTGTGGCGCTGTTCTCATTCATTAGCACTCACACGCGCAGACAGACACACACACAGGTAGACTTGAATGCGAGCACATGAAGCCAAAGAGAGTTGTACGCACACTCTCCCCTCCATTGTAATGAGGATGTTGAGCAATAAAAGAGGAGTTGCCAGTTGCGATGGCAAGAGTGTGAGCATTAGCATTTGAAAGGAGCTGAATTAGCCATCTTGCCACAATCTGCAGTAAATGACTCTGGATGTCGGGCTAACGCAGCTTTTATCGAAGGACAGACTCGCGGTGGAAGAAAAAGAAGGAAGGTGCGGCGGCAGAAAGAGAGGCTTCAGAGTCCAAACACTATTTAAATCTAGCTACAGATAGAAAAGAAAAAAAACATCGCAGCAGTGGTCACATGTTTTTATATTCTCTTCCTTTCACAACAATCCCCAGTGGACCGGGGACACGGTGTTATGTGTAATTTAAAACATGTTCCCTCCAAAAGAAGTTCCCTGAACCCTGTCAAGTGACTCATTAGCTCCCAAAAATAAGAAGAGAATCGAGCAGCGAGGTATAATTCCTTGGAAGAAAGAGAAGAATGGAGACGGATAGTGTGATAGAAAGGAGTGAGAGAGGGGTCAGTGATCCTAAGCTGGTCAGAAATGACAGAAAGGTCACAGATGGGGAGGGTAAACAGATGGAAATGCAGTGATGGCAGCCATCCAAAGGCCAGTTTTTTTTTCTTCTCTCCCGTCTTCATTTTCCTCGCTCTCCCTTAAGGTTGAGATTAATTTGCCTGTTATCTCTCTCTCTCTCTCTCTCTCTCTCTCTCTCTCTCTCTCTCTCTCTCTCTCCCTGTTGTGAATAAATCAGTGATATTAATTACATGTGTACTCATGCCGAATGGCTTGTGTAGTGTCAAATGCACAGTGCAAACATATAAACATGCTCAGAGTGTAAATGAACAGAGGGGTCGTGACAAAGCAACAATAAAGCAAATGATATGAATAATGTGTATGTTTTATGTATACATGTTGTGTATACGGCTACGTCCTTTCATAGCTCACCGTTTGCATGAGACACTGTCGAGCCTTTCAAGTCACACAACCCCAAACAGTTTTTATTCGTCTTCTTTTAAAACCTGATCATTTTATGACTTGTCTGTTGCCCTTGTGAAGCACTTTGTAACGCAGATTTTATGAAGTGTTTAATCAAGTGCATAATTAAAGACTAATATCACTATGTGCTATCCAAATGGTTCAATATCAGTATAAATGTAAAGGGACAGCAAATCCCTTTGGGAAAAGTATGGAAATGTTACATGAACATAATTTATATTAAATTAGAATTGTGCATACATATCCAAAGTGTGTTACATCAACTGTATCTGTATACCTGAATATTTCGTCAATAAGTAGTTTGGTAAAGCTAAGAATGCTGATCATGAGCTGGTTCCTGCTTATAAAACTTCTATATGTGCTGGTTGTCTGTAAAAGCTGAATAAGTGTGGGTTTTCAACTGTTCAAAAAAAGATGTATAAAATTAAATAGTGAGCAATTTATTTTATTCATTTGTTCAACCTTTATTTATCATGAAGTCTCTTGAGAGTAAAATCTCTTTTTTGAGAGCGACCTGGCCGAGAAGGCACATCACTCTAAAGTTGAAAAGGTTATAATCTAAAGTCTTTAGTCAAAAGCATGGAGAAAATAAGTGGGGCATTTTTTGTGCTTACAGTTTATACATGGACTGATGAAGTGATTTATAAAGACGATATCAGACAGAACGGTCAATACTGAAAAAAAAATTAAAAATAATTTCTGAAACTTTTTTTTCTGAATTTAAGACAGCAGGATGCAAACTACGACATATATACACACACACATATATATATATAACTCTGTACCGTAATAATGTCAGCAATGTAAGGCACTGCAAAATCATGGTAGATCCATCACAGTGTGCTTCAAACACCTTATATTTTATCAGAGGAATATTTTTGAAATAACACCTATAATGAAAACATGCAATTTCATAATAGAGCACAGTAAATATTATTATAGTGACAATTTTTAAAGATGATTTATCCCTACAACACACTAGTATTGATACAGAACAGTGCAGTGTGACACCTAAGCATAGGACACACATTGTACGTCTATAATAACAGTGACACTATCAGGCCGATTTCTATTTCTATTGTGTGACACCATATCATTAATACGACACAAATTACAGGACTATTACACAGATACCACATAAATATAGATACTAGATAAATACCTATGTTTGCCATGGAATCCTAATTGAATTGCATATCAAGATCCCCCTTCAGAAATGTAAATGCCTTTGCACGTCTAACACAGTGTTTCAAAAACAATAAACTGCGATAAATTAACTCCAAAACTTTCACAGACATAGAGCAAGGCTTGTACTTTTTTATTGTCAGTGTCGTTCTCTCCGTCCATCCACGCTTGATGTCCGTCCATCTCCACATCACAAAGGACGGCCTGATGCAGCCCGAGGCTGATGGGGGAGGAGGAGGAGAAGGAGGAGGAGGTGTGGATTGCTGGTCATTAGCTGGAACCCAGGATTAGCCTGAGCGAAGTGGCTAGCTGCAGCTCGGATGAGGCTAATTAGATCTGTCTATCTGAACACATCCATCTTCTGCTCATCCCTCCTCCCTCGATTCCCCCTCTCCAAATAAATTGCTCTTTATTACTCTATCATTCAGGTTATTGCCTATGAAATAATGAGACACTCCTGGTCAGGGCCAGCATAATTGATTTTTTTTTTCTTTTTTTCTTTTGGTTCGTGTGCGTGTGTTTCGTGTGTGTGCGTGTGTGTGTGTGTGTGTGTGTAAGTGCGTGTGTTGTTATCATTAGCTAGCCTGGGATTACTGAGAAGATTAGCTGGTGGGGACGATAAATGAAGAAACTGAATACAAAGCAATACAAACGGCACAAATGCACACCAACCTGTGCAAGTAAATAAACAAAACAACAACAAAAAATAAAGAACTAAACATAACTTCTGTATGTGGCTGACCACTTAAACTCCCGGTCTTTTCACATGAATGCATAATGCCGAGTTGTACTGTACATACAATGATGTCTGTAAATGTGGATACAGTGGGTTGCCTTTGTGGACCGGTTGAAATATAAACTTCTCAAATATCAATATCCGTCCACTGATCCTTTACTCTGCTCCATCAGTCTCTCTCTCTCTCACACACACACACACAGACACACACACTCACACACCGAGATCACAAACGATACACAAGGGCTGAAGAGGAGGGAGGGGCCGCAGTATAAATGTTTCATTCCTCCTGAATGGCAGGTTAAGTGAGGATACGATAATACTGCCGACAGTAATGGCAACTTTAATTTCCTTTTCCTATTGTGGAGATTTATGTGGAGAAATTAAATTCCAGCAGCTCGCAGGCCTCAATAATCATTATACAGTGCAGAGAGTGAAAAGAAAAGGAAAACTGTTTTCATGGTCACAATATATAAAAGAAGCAGGTTAAGCACCAGGGGAAAGAGAAGGTAATCTGTGATGGCTTAATAAACACAAAAGACATTATACAGATGTTCAAAAAAAGAAAAGAAAAAAAAAGTCTCAGGGTATTGAGTAATATTGAGGGCTATCATTAGCTCAAACAGCGGCAGAGTGTCGCTGAAACCAGCTCCGTGATGCTGTGTGTCGTTCTCCTGTCACCTGTGTGTCAGTGCTGCCACACACTGACTGAAACACAAACCCAAACACATCACTGTAGGATCAGATCACCCTCCACTTAATTTTTAAGTAAAGGAAGAAGAAGACTGTTGTATGTCACCAATCCCTATGACATTAAATGGGGATATCATGCATGTGACGCCTGCTTGGCAGCTGTACAGTCTGTCATTATAAACATTGTATCATCATCCAAAGTTAAAATAAATCAAATGTGAACATTGTTTTTCTCTGTTAGTAGTTCCCAACCTCTGTGGCCGCTTTAAAAGAACACACACACCCTACAGAGGGAAATATATTTGGTATTTAACTTGTTTTAAAGAGACAAAGAGGTGATAGAAACAATTGATGAAATGTAAGAAAAACTTCTGAAAAAAAAAAAAAGTATATTTAAAACAAATAACTAAAAGCCACAGAATGAGCACTAAATCAGCAGCCCCATCTGTTGCTGGAATAACGCTCATCATTTCCTCTCTGAGAGTAGCTAATGCAGTTTAACATGAATAATGACTAAACTTGTGGTTTCAGTCAAAGCTAAGTTATTAGTCTCTATCATTTTGGCTCACTGTGACCTTTTAAGGTTAAGGAGGAATGATTGTCATGTTTTTCTCATGGATGGAGAAACTTGCCACCTTCTGACTTCAGGACTGCTCTCAGGGTTCTGGCCACCACCAGCAGCTGCAGCCCAGTGAAGAAGCTCAGAGCTGTTGTGACTAATGGCACATGTGAGGATAGTGCTGTTTCTGAGCGCCAGCACTGTGTGGGTGATGAAGGAGTTGTGGGTCCAACGCCGTGTTGTGCTCTGCCAACAGGGGGTTAAACTGCTGCATTCAGCTTGGCTGCTCGTCCCTCATTTATTAAAACCAAACCTTATCAGATGACAAGCGTCATTGAAGTTTGACATTGATAGAATAATCTCTACAAACAGCAGCTGCCTGTGTGTGTGTGTGTGTGTGTGTGTGAGAGAGAGAGAGAGAGAGAGAGAGAGAGAGAGAGAGAGCAGAGGTCAATAATATTTACCAGAGAAAGCATCTAATAAGAGTTGCATTAGAATGTGTTCTTGCTACAGTTTATCAACAGAAAAGCCAAGAAAAATCAGGTCACCCACAAATATGAAAATAAAAGGAGTTTGTGTTGGTGGCTCTGTGAGACTGTACCTCTGATGCATTCATGCAATGCTGGGAAAACATGAAAATTGGGAAAACCTGCAACTAGTCTAACTTAGAACTGTTCATATGCTATATTTTTAGATGTTTAATATTCACACTGGATGAGCAGCATGAATGTGTGGGTGCAAATACGTAAACCTTAGAATAACACATCATACGAAATAAGTCAAAACTGAAAAATTCTGTATTTTGTCTCAGCAGAGATCCACTTTGAGATATACAACATCATTCTGTCTCATCGTAACTCCACTTTAAGATATTTAGAACATCATTCTGACGAGTTCATACTTGATGCAAAACATTGACAAACAATACAATGTAGATATCTTGAATCAAAGGGGATTAAGGATACCACAAAGTAGAACAAATTAATCTGTAGAGATTTTGAAACTGGAGTTTATACTAGCCATTATTCAGTTACAGACAGTTGACATCTGTAAGGAATACATGTGAACGCTTAAAGGGCCGTCATGTGTCCTCGGAAGACAACATGGATATGTGACATGGCAGTTGTAGACAGAAAAAAGGCATTGTGGATATTTGTGTTATAAGTGTTCTTTTAAACAAGGAAGAATTTAATTCTTCACGAGTTTCTTGAGTTCATGTTGTGCCCACTGAGCCAATAGTTGCTGAAGTGATTTGGTCAAAAACAAACCTGATGTTAACATAGTTAATGGAATTCACCTCCTGGTGAATGTGAGTGCACAATAAAGATATTTCAGTCTGAACTAAACTGACGTACGTAACCAACCAACATTGTCTTCCCAGGAGCCATGATGCTACAAAAAGAAGGTTCTTTTTCTCTCTTCGCATTCACATAGGCGCATACTGACAATACTTTGATTTGAATCCTGAACAGCTGGTTTGATCCTGTCACTCATCTTCTCTAGTTATTGTCTTGCACAGCACATTCGTCATTTCCTCTGCATTTATCTCAGCCAGGTCAACCCGGTGTAATGATGCAAGCACAGCGCAAGCTGATGAATGCACATTTAAATTAGAGGCAGAGAGACTAAGAGTAGCAGATAGAAGTTTAAAACAATAAAGGGAATAAACAAAAGAAGCCTCACCCCCAGGAAAATGTGCCTCTTAATATTCATTAACAGAGAATGGCAGGGAGTCTGTGAGAGTTGCCTCTTTAACAGGAACACAGGGATTAAAATATTTAAGGGATGATGTAGGCATCTCTCCAGGGAAACGCTCCAGACAGCTCTGTCTCTGATACCCAAAGTTTTTGCCATCATTTCAATCTGTAAAAGATACTGATGTTTTGTCACTGACTTAGTGTCTCTCTATGTGTACGTCACACTGTGTGTGTGTGTGTGTGTGTGTGTGTGTGTGTGTGTGTGGGCCGGGGTTAACTGACAGTCTTTTATGCTCCAAAATCCTCATGAATCTGACTCAAACTACAATGAATAGCTAAAGCTGTTAGTTTCTGCAGCTAGCTCCATTAAAAGCATCTTAGCATGCTGTATTTCCACTGTTTAGTGACTCACCTCGCTACGCCATAAAATCTCGGCTTAGACTGTCATTCTGTGCCAGACTGTTGTTCTAAACACCAGTCAGTCAGCCAGGCCTTGCTTAATTAATTGTCCACTATTTGTGTGCCAGTTTGTAACTCCTGTTTAATCTGTTTCCTCTTGAATTTCAGCCACTCTGGAATTCCTTTTGACCATAAAGCTGTTCTTTTGCCACATTCTCTTTGGCTGCTTGGATCACCTGCCTCCTCACATTTCCACTGGATTCCACTCTCAACACAACTACATCACCTACCTCGAAGATTTCCACCTGCCCTCACCCTACCCCCATCTGTCAACGAAGTTTTGCCCCTGTTCCGGGCAGACCGCACCACAGAGGCCACGGGGAAAACGAGAGGCAGCGGATTGTGTTTTTATGTGAACGAAGGTTGGTGCAGAGACATGACCACTCTGATGATGCTGTGCTGTCCCAACTTGGAAGCACTCTTCATAAACTGCAAACCTTTCTATATGCCGTGGGAGTTTTCCATGTTTCTCCTGATCAGTGTCTACGTCCCTCCTGACGCCTGTTCTTGGCTGAACAGGTCACTGACACAGAGCAGCAGCACCCGGACTCACTTATTATTATCCTTGGGGATTTTAAAAAAGCAAAATTAACCCGTGAACTGCCCAAATACCGACAGCACATTTCATGCCCCACCAAAGACAATGTCACACTGGACCACTGCTACACCACCATTAAGGATGCCTGTCGTTCAGTTCCCAGAGCAGCTGTGGGACTCTCCGATCACTGTCTGATCCATCTTGTCCCCGCCTACAAGTAGAAACTGAAAACTGTCAAGCCTGTGGTGAAATCAGTGAAGAGATGGACCACAGAAGCAGAGCTGGACCTGCACATAGCTAATAATAATTGTTTTTTTTTCTTTTGAAAAGTTTCATAAATAAATAAAATTAATTTTTATTGCTTAACATGTTTACTTTTTCTCTGTCTCAGTATCGAGTCTCTCCCACTTGCCAAAGCAGCTCTCCTGAGACGTTTGTTTTTGACTGATGGCTTCGTTTAGCAGCCGGGCATAAAAACTGACAGTCAAGTGACGGGAAACGAGCACAAACGGAAGTGACGGGAAGACGAGCTAGTCATTGTTCAAAATAAAACACCCTGCAGACTCCACTGGAAAAAAAATATAAACCAATAAAACATTTTTATTCTATCTGTGCGGCCCGGTACCAAATGACCCACGGTCCGGTACCGGTCCGCGGCCCGGTGGTTGGGGACCGCTGTTCTAGAGCTTCCAGATGCAGACTGGATGGCCAAACTTGCATTTACTGTTGATATGACTGCACTAATTAATGAACTAATTACCAAACTGACAGGCAAGGGCCTCTTTTTGCATTAAATGTTTTGTATTGTGAATACTTTAATGAGAAAGTTTCAGTTTCTTTTAAGCCAACTGAAGGGCAACTTTTTAACCCACATACCAACAATTTAAAGGAGCCACACCATCAGCAAATCACCTTTGCAGCTCATCCATTTTAGGGGCACTGCATGTTGAGTTTTTAAGGCACCTTGAAGAATTCAAAACAGCTGGGAGTGAAGTACACTTGATTTATTCCCCTTCACTTGCAAGTGAAAACATGCGGTGTGGATAATGCACCCAGTGATGTCTGGCTCAAACTCATTGACTTACAATCTGATAGACTACTGGCAGAGCACCAAGTCAGTATCACTGCTGGATTTTTATTCCTTCATGCTCAGAAGATCTTGGTTCTCTTTGGCTCCACCAACATGTGTGAACAAACATTCTCAGTGGAGAAGCTTTCCAAGTCCAGATACCCATCCTCTCTAGCTGACGATCCCCCTGTCAGAGCTGTCCTTCGCAGATCCACCTCAGACGTTCAACCTGAGTTCAGTGCGCAACACAGACTGGGTTTCTTAGACTTGATCTGCTCTGACTCGTAGCAGCTAATCAATACCATGCAATATACTGATTTTTATAAACAGAAATGGAGCAGAATTGAGTTCAGCCTATTGGTCTGGATCTCTACAACAGTTCCAGTTTCTCATGTGGCCCCTTAAGAAAATGAATTACCCATCCCTGGTATAAAGATGTATTGCATTCATTCCCGTTTTTTGTGGATACCTTTAGCGACTGGTGGTTCGAAAGAAAACTTCAACCAGTTTCCAAATTTCATTGTAATTTGGACAGTTGGTTGTTTTTGTTGTTGTTGTTGTTCAATTTTATTTTATTTAATTTATTTTTTTAAGTTGTTTTTTTGGCCTTTGTGCCTTTTTTATTGGATAGTTTTTTAGTGAGAGAGAGACAGGAAAGTAGGGGAGAAGGATGGGGGGAGGACATGTGGGAAAGGGTCATGAGTGGGAATCGAACTCATGACCTCCACATTGGGACTGTAGCCCTGCACATGGGATGCCAGCTCAACCAGTTGAGCTATAGCAGCCCTGTTTTATTTTATTTTTATTAAAGTGCAAGGCAGACTGACTGTGTCAAGGCCTTTATCGTGACTCTTGTCATGTGTCACTTTCATTATCACAGAGATTGTTTGCTCTCTCTAAACTAACTGAAATCTCTGTTATGTGCTGACACAGCTACCACCTCTTATTTGCAGCTTCTGTACGAACTTCAGAAGGTGGATTCCATGTAGTTTAGAAGCATTCTCCTGATTAAGCTTTGCCCAACATACTCACACCTCACCTGTTGTACCTGCTAATGAGATATGCGGGCTGCCCTCTCCTTGTGAAACCCCCCATTCCCCCCCCCACACACTCAAAGCAACCACAGGGTGTAAACCACAGCAGTGGTGACAATAGCACACACTGTCACGGAGGCAGGAACGTGGAACTCAGACCTGATAAGACTGTTGTGTGTCTTTGTGCATCACACCTCTTGTGAAAAGCTGATAATCTCAGGAGTGGAAGAGTGGAAATTAGTCTCTTCTATAAATACATGTATAAGAAATAGATTCGAACATGGTAAGACAAAGCTCTTATCAAACTCCTATCAATGTATGGCCACAGTGAAGATAGCCGACCCAAGCCCATTTCCTCACTTCCTTTCTTCCTGCCCTCCCTTACCGATTGCTCATCCCAGAAACCTTGACTGAAAAGAATGAAGAAAAGAATGCTCTTTGATAAGTTTCTCTTTTCTCTCACTTCGCACAGTGGCAACAAACTACAGTGATGATGACCATGAGTTTGGATGCCAGCACGCTGCAAAGTTTGAGTATAAACAAAAGAATGAATGGATGACTATGGGAGTAATAAAGCCAACAGCTCTTTATACTCAAGGGCAAGGGCATGCAATCACAACATTCTGACACTCTGAACAAGCAACAAAAGCACATAACAAAAAAACGTCTTCTTGCACACAGCAGGTGTGAATGGCTTTTGAAAGCAGTTCACGTGACAGGCAGAGAACATCATCCTGGACAGAAAGAGGCTGCATTCAGTCACTGGCATAAGTTTGAGAGCTGCTGATGAAACTTCAGCATAAGCATGAGGGCTGAATGGTGATTTCAAGACAACTGGGTAAGAGCATCTCTGAAACAGCGGTTCTCATGGGGTCTTTCCAAAATGGAGTGCTTATTTCCTAACAAAAATGATCCAAGACGGACAATCAGTGAACCAGTGACCTGGTCGTATTAATGTGTATGGGGGGGGAGGTTGAGCGCTGTGGTCCGATCATACAGAAAAGCTACTGTAGCACAAATTACTGAATACTGTAATGCCAACATCTAATGGTGTGTGTGGGGCTGTGTGGCCAGACACCAGTCAGAGGGCCCACGCTGACCTCTGTCCACTGCTGAATGCACCTACAGTGGACACATTAGAGCTGGACCATGACCAAATAGAAGAAGGTGTCATAGTTTGATACATCATGTTTTCTTTTACATTATGTGGATAGTCGTGTGCATCGTTCATCTGGGGAAGAGATGACAACAGGATGCATGATGGGAAAACGGCAAGCCAGCCGAGGCAGTGTGATGCTCTGGGCAGTGTTCTCCTGGTAAACCTGGAGTCCTGGCGTTGATGCGGATGTTTTGTCATGTATGTGGACATGTAGACTGTATACACTGTTTCACGGCAGCAGAATTGCCTGATGGTGCTTCTAATATTCAGAAGTCTACCGAAGAACTATGGCAGGTTCTCAGAGATGCTTGGAACAACCTACCTGCCAAAAACACTGCATGTGTGTCAAGGGGGTCACTGGTAAATGCAAACTATTCATACCAGTGCTTTTCAAACCATCCTCACATCACCTTTGCCTAAAATATGTGCACAGTACTGGCTTACGCACGCACGCACACACACACACACACTCACCATAGCTACCAATATGTTTCTGTTGTGGGGGAAATGTGTAGGAGATTGTGAGAATCAAACAAATCCAGTGTGTGACCCACTAAATCAGCTACATACTACCTNTATGTGCTGACACAGCTACCACCTCTTATTTGCAGCTTCTGTACAAACTTCAGAAGGTGGATTCCATGTAGTTTAGAAGCATTCTCCTGATTAAGCTTTGCCCAACATACTCACACCTCACCTGTTGTACCTGCTAATGAGATATGCGGGCTGCCCTCTCCTTGTGAAACCCCCCATTCCCCCCCCCACACACTCAAAGCAACCACAGGGTGTAAACCACAGCAGTGGTGACAATAGCACACACTGTCACGGAGGCAGGAACGTGGAACTCAGACCTGATAAGACTGTTGTGTGTCTTTGTGCATCACACCTCTTGTGAAAAGCTGATAATCTCAGGAGTGGAAGAGTGGAAATTAGTCTCTTCTATAAATACATGTATAAGAAATAGATTCGAACATGGTAAGACAAAGCTCTTATCAAACTCCTATCAATGTATGGCCACAGTGAAGATAGCCGACCCAAGCCCATTTCCTCACTTCCTTTCTTCCTGCCCTCCCTTACCGATTGCTCATCCCAGAAACCTTGACTGAAAAGAATGAAGAAAAGAATGCTCTTTGATAAGTTTCTCTTTTCTCTCACTTCGCACAGTGGCAACAAACTACAGTGATGATGACCATGAGTTTGGATGCCAGCACGCTGCAAAGTTTGAGTATAAACAAAAGAATGAATGGATGACTATGGGAGTAATAAAGCCAACAGCTCTTTATACTCAAGGGCAAGGGCATGCAATCACAACATTCTGACACTCTGAACAAGCAACAAAAGCACATAACAAAAAAACGTCTTCTAGCACACAGCAGGTGTGAATGGCTTTTGAAAGCAGTTCACGTGACAGGCAGAGAACATCATCCTGGACAGAAAGAGGCTTCATTCAGTCACTGGCAGAAGTTTGAGAGCTGCTGATGAAACTTCAGCATAAGCATGAGGGCTAAATGGTGATTTCAAGACAACTGGGTAAGAGCATCTCTGAAACAGCGGTTCTCATGGGGTCTTTCCAAAATGGAGTGCCTAGTTCCTAACAAAAATGATCCAAGACGGACAATCAGTAAACCAGTGACCTGGTCGTATTAATGTGTATGGGGGGGGAGGTTGAGCGCTGTGGTCCGATCATACAGAAAAGCTACTGTAGCACAAATTACTGAATACTGCAATGCCAACATCTAATGGTGTGTGTGGGGCTGTGTGGCCAGACACCAGTCAGAGGGCCCACGCTGACCTCTGTCCACTGCTGAATGCACCTACAGTGGACACATGAGCATTAGAGCTGGACCATGACCAAATAGAAGAAGGTGTCATAGTTTGATACATCATGTTTTCTTTTACATTATGTGGACAGTCGTGTGCATCGTTCATCTGGGGAAGAGATGACAACAGGATGCATGATGGGAAAACGGCTGCTCTGGGCAATGTTCTCCTGGTAAACCTGGAGTCCTGGCGTTGATGCGGATGTTTTGTCATGTATGTGGACATGTAGACTGTATACACTGTTTCACGGCAGCAGAATTGCCTGATGGTGCTTCTAATATTCAGAAGTCTACCGAAGAACTATGGCAGGTTCTCAGAGATGCTTGGAACAACCTACCTGCCAAAAACACTGCATGTGTGTCAAGGGGGTCACTGGTAAATGCAAACTATTCATACCAGTGCTTTTCAAACCATCCTCACATCACCTTTGCCTAAAACATGTGCACAGTACATGTGCACGCACACACACACACACACACACAGACACACACACACACAGACACACACACACACACACACTCCCCATAGTTACCAATATGTTTCTGTTGTGGGGGAAATGTGTAGGAGATTGTGAGAATCAAACAAATCCAGTGTGTGACCCACTAAATCAGCTGCATACTACCTGTTTACTCCCTGTAATTGTAATGACTGCCAGTGGCACAGTCTGTCACATTGTGATCCTTTTCTCAGATGTCTGGTTAAATTAAGCAGACCTGTATGGTGCACAGTTTCAAGCTTAGTAGCACAACTAATTCCCACATTCGGTTTCCACACATGGCCCAAGGACCTATCAAAATTAATCTAAACACATTTTACTGCACACATCCGGTGTTATCAGTCCGTGACCTTAAACAGGTCACTGACTAATGATGTTCTACATACCCATCCACAGTAACATCTGTGGTGTGAGCCACTTCAGAGCTTGACACCTTTTTTTTTTTTTTTTTTTAATTTCGCTGTTCTTATTTAACTGACTCCTCACTCTTTTACCCTGGTTCTTATCTTAACTGACGTTTTGGAAACATCGTCACTGGCTCGCTTTCGCCGCAATCATCAGATTTGCTTTCACACCTTGGGGCCCACTTAAGTAACCACCCACTCAGCAATGTAAACCCTAATCAGCACCTAACCTTTGTCAACATTTTCACATAGACACACACTTACACATAAAGACACACACACACACACACACACCAAGTCAAAACCATTTTCTCACCTGCTAATACCACAAAGAGGACGTTAGCCAACAGCAGCACTGATACTTATCAAGCCTGCAGCTTTACAAACCACACACACGCACACACACACACACACACACCTACACACACACACACGTGTATGTTCATGTACATACACACAAACAGAAATTGTATCACACATAAAGAGATGCACGCACCCCTTTCCTCTTGCTTTCTTTATGTTCCGTGCATCAGCTATATTTCTATACATTGTATGATGTAACCAGGAGACCACTGATGACCTTGTTTTGAATCACAAACCTTTCTTTTTGTTTAATTACTACAAACATGAAAGAAACTTAAAAAAATTAACTTAGTTTTTTTTTTTTAATCTACAGGAATAATGTTAAAATAGACTGAATGAAGGCAGGTCGGTGCTACAGTGAGCTCTAGCTGAAGTGCACCTTCTTAAAAATGCATTTGTAGGTTGATGACATATTTGCCAGGCCCTGCTCTCAGGTGATGCCTTGGGGAAAGTTTCTGTTGGACAGTGTAAGGCTTTAGCCTGGAGGAGATTATTGGATTAAAAGCCTTGAGCAGGTGTGTGACCCCTTCAACACAGGGAATGTCATTTCTCACCTTCATGCCCTGACTACCTTTATCTAAACCTGTCTGATGTGTCTTGGAGTGTCTTGAAGTAAAATGATCAAGAGACTAATGACTTCTTACAAATTCCCCCTCTTGTAATTTTTTAAGTGGCTGCCAGACATAATGTATTTTCGAACTGGGCCCGTCCAGTCGTCGTGCTTAAGCGGCAGGCCTCCGGAGCAGACATGTTGAGTGTGTATTAGAGCAGTGCTAAAGGACAAAGTCCACGACCTCTGCACAGTTCAACAGCACGCTCAGCTGCTTTGCTGCTTCATGTATATGAAATGTGATGCTCATTTAAATATTTACAGGATGGTCAGCTTCTGCTCTAATTGGCAAACCAGTGTGTCTGTACACACACACATACACACAAACACAGTGTATTGTGGGGTTGGTTTCTCAGTGCCATTGTCAGGAGACCTCCTCATCCATGAATGTTTGATTGATATATATTTTCAAAGGAAAAGTGTTTCCCTCCATAATTCAACGGCAGGCCTGAGGATGCGAGGAGGGGTGACCGGGGAGGGGAGAACAGCATCCATTTGCAAATCTCTATCATTTATGGACCTCCATGCTCAAATGCCAGGTTTTGTTTCTCAAAATTCTCTGTGTGTGTATAAGTGTGTGTGAAGAGAATTTCTGCTCAGATTCCACATGACATGATGCTAGCTAAATGTGTGGACTGTAAAAAGCTGGCCCACAGCAACTACTGTTAAATCTCTTCCCGCTGCTGTGCACAGCTGATGTCTTGCAAGCTGTATGCACGTTACCAGAGTCTCACAGAACATGGAAGTCACTTCTCACTCCCTGGGCTGGCACTTCGCTGAGAGCAGAGCATTTAACCCGAACTTTTTCACAGCTACCAAGCGTGCACCTTAGTCTGCCACGGCATCCGGACAGTCCAGACACATCAGTCTACGTTAGAGGGATTTTGAATCACCTGCCTTATCCTATTTCTGTGGATGACTGGGGTGTGGTGTCGCTGGGTCCTCGCCGTCCACCACACACACAAGTACCTCCACAGCCCGTCTGCTGCATATACATAGAATATAGATAATCAAAATGGGAGTGGGCATTGGTGGCACTTGTTTTTCCATTTTGTTCTATGTTATATATCTATATATCAGAAGGAGATACACTTCTTATGAACTTATGAGTTACTAGTTGCTTTCCAGGTGAACATTTTACTTTAAAAAGAAAAGTTAAAACAACAACCCTCCCTTAAGCTTTCATTGATTAAACATATTTTTTTTGCTATGTGTTGTAGTTGATCAGTTGCCAACAAGTGAGTAAACTATGACAAAGCCATGACATCACTTGCTTAAAATGTATGCTGGTGCTGGTGAAGCTAGTTTTGTGGAAATATACATCATACTGAATTCAATATGTAAGCCAGTGTTTTTTGGGGGGTTTTTTCATTTGGGACTGTCTTATACTTTTGGCTTGTTTGTTTATGCTGTGACACCCCTTAACTACATTGTTATTATTTATTAACAGCCATTACAGAATACAAGTCTTATGGTGTTTTGTCAAATTGCTTTTCGTCTTTCTGAATCTATGGATAACTTTGTGCTGTGTGGACCAATATCACTCAGATCTGTTCTCCTCTCTGCTGTCATTTTGAAGGCACAAACAAAAGGAGTCATTCCAAAAGAAAAGAAAAAAGAAAAGAAAGAAAGAGAAAAAGACAAATTCACAATAATAATAATAAAAAAAAGTAATAAAATCTCTCCCCAAAATTAAATATCCTTTTTGTAATCTCTGCAGAAGTAAGATAAGCACTGCAAATGTCCCTGAGATAGAAAAGATCAGCTGTCTAAAGTCCTAATGATGACAAGAAAATTGGACAATATGAATGAAAGAAGTGTGAAAACAAGATCCAGGCTTTAGGTAGCGGTGGCATGGTTGGATGGAATGTTCTTTTTTCTTTCTTTCTTTTCTTTCTCTTTTCTTTTTTCTGAAACAGCATCAACGCCCACATTAGAATCTATAACAAATGGGATGAGAGAAAGAGAGAGGCTCCCCCATTCCCTCCCCAGCAATTTCTGTGGTTCTCCGGCATTCCCTGATGTATGTGAGTGGAACATCAGGAGGGCTGGATGACAGAAAAAGAGCTGGAGACTGACCAAAATAAGGGGGAAAAAAGGGTACTACTACCACTGAAAGCAAGACAGAGTGGCATGACATTGATTGATGTTTGAGCGCTCTCCCTGATTCGCTGATTAAACCCATCAATCTATATGCAGAAGAGGTGTCCGATGCAAATAGGCCCAATCAGGCAGGACAAAATGGTTTTGTCAGGAAGTTATGGAAATAAGAGCATGCGTACCGGTATAGGTAAGGCAGAGAGAACGTGCCGAGCAGGCGGGGATCTCACGCTGTGATGCTCCAAATTAGGAGATTACATGCTCACCGCTCCCCTCTGTTTGGTCCTGCTCTGACGGCCAAATTGTTCTGCCATTCTTTCTTTTCTTTGCTTAGCGGTCAAAGCCCGGCGGTTGCGTACGCTACGCTACACAATGCAATTGCCCAGACCACTTCAGCGTCAGAAGAAAGGACCTACCTCTGGAATTAGGAGGTCTTCGACAGTTATTCTCTGACAGACAGTGGAATTATGAATCACGTGTGAACTTTCTCACTCAGTCACATAAGTGAAAGACCTTGTGTTTGTCTTTGGGAATACATTTCTAATGTTGAACCACAGCAGTGGAGTTTCACGCCACCTGAGCAGCCCGACCTGCCAGAAGCTCATTTGAATAAAAGTATAATAGAAGAAGAAGAAGAAAAAAAAAAGGAAAACGACTACATTTGTTGTCAGAGAAAATGCATTTCTCTTAAGAGAAGAGAGAGGAAAAATGAATCACCTCTGAAGACACCAAGCCGTTAATTCCAGATGGGTCCTGTTTTTTTTTTTTTTTTTTCTGTTAAACTTTTTTTTTTTTCACCTTTCTTCTTTTGTTGTCCTCGTCTGCAAAGCCTGACCATTTCAATATCTCAGCCCATCTAATAACAGTCATTCCTCTGTGGATTCTCTCTGTCTCATCTCACTTCCTTGGCCCTTGTGTGTGTGTGTGTGTGTGTGTGTGAGAGAGAGAGAGAGAGAGAGAGAGAGAGAGAGAAAGAGTGTGTGCCATGGCCGTTCTCTTTCTCTCTCTCTCTCTCTTTCTCTCCCCCCTCCAGCCAACTGTGATCTGAATCAGTTTAATTAAGTAACAAATTCTGTTGGCATAGTAACAGCCCAGCTAATTTATCATGGGAAATAGTCTGTGAGACACACAGGTTGCTTGGCAACAGCCAATGGTAGCACGAGATGTGGCTGTGACAAATTGCACAGGATGCAGATGCGTGTGACGGCGAGTTGCTGCTTTTGAGTAGCGTTGGGAAAAGTGTGTGTGTGTGTGTGAGTGAGTGTGTGTGTGTGTGTGTGAGAGTGTTTTGTCAGTTTGTGTGTTTGGAGATCAAGCATTCAACAGCCAATCAAGACATTTACTCTTACTTTTACTAGCATTCATTATTAATATTAATTCACTAGAACTCAACTGAACATTTAATCTAAACCACTCTAAATGCTAAACGAAAATAAATAGCTTTTTTTTGTTCTTTTGCTTTAATCTCCTCTTTTTTTCGCTAAATATTTGATAGTTAACTTAAAACATGAGGCATTTAGAGAGAATGAGACATTTTTAGGACCTAAAAGGTTGGTGATCACTGTTCTAAAAACACTTTCCAAAAGTCAAATCAAAATCAAAGCAACTTTACTCCACCGTTACAGCACAAACATACAAATTCATCTTCAGTTTGTTTAACAATCAACACCAGATATCACGTCACACATTGTCAAATTAAAAGTAAAAGCATGAAAACATTGAGAAAGCAAGGAAAAAAATAAACCTATTGGCATGTCCCATTCTAAATACGTTGGCCTTGTTTTTGCTGTCAGGTTGCTAACCTTACCTAAAACTAAACCTGCGAACCAACAATGTCCTCTTTTCATACCACACAACCAGTAAATGTTAAACACATCACACTTGCCTTTATTTGGTATGATTTTTCTTTCCCCCCTTGGTCAGACCTCGCAGACACCAGCTTTTTCCATCAGCAAATGTAAAAGCTTTCATGAACTGGCTATAGGTTGACTCCCTGCTGCGTTATAGCAATCAGTGACAGAACAGCAGCAACACTGACATTTATTCATGAGAAAATGTCACGGATTATTACTTTAAAAGTTGCAAAAAAAAAATGCTGAAAATGTGGCTTTTGAGCCACAGCAATAGCAACTCATAAACAAATGTGTACATGTAGATGTGGAGTCTTTTGTGAAACCACAGTATCCTTCAATAACATCAGGGAGGGATTTGTATAAACCACATTTCTCTGCTTTTCTTTTTTTTTCTTTTTCAGAAATAAAGGTTGCAGCCAATGAAATTATTCATCTTTATCTCGGCACATTCACTCCTCTGTTTCAGGGTTCTTGTGGGACAATGTTCAACAATTTATCAGACTAACTCAAGGCAACATCTGCCCCTGTCAGATTTATGTCCTGAGACATGATGTAGTCCAACTCACCGGATATCCACTTTTCTCACTGGGACTATAACATACCTGATTAAATGTTAATAGTCAGTGCCTGATTTAGGACACGACTCATCAGTATATTAGTTTTCTGCTGTGCTGTCAATATAATGTTTGATTCTGTTTTATTTAATGGATGGAAGCATTTGTTGTGCTGTTTCTGTGTGTTTGTGCTCAAACTGGTTGAGTGAGGAAGTAAGAACTGGCACTGTAGTTGTGTCCAGTATAGAGCCGGAGGATGTTCACCTCTCTGTAATATCACTCTAATGTCAAGCAATTCAAAAATGGATCATCTTGCAGTAATTGCATTCTTTCTAATTTGAACAATAGGGCGTTTGTTCATATGAACAATTAAAAGCAAATATCTATATAATCCTCACTAGGGTCGCGGGGGGCTGGAGTCTATCCCAGCTGACTTCGGGTGAAGGCAGGGGACACCCTGGACAGGTCACCAGTCTATCACAGGGCTACACTTAGAGACAGACAACCAAGCACACTCACATTCACACCTACGGACAATTTAGAATCTCCAATTAACCTCAACATGTTTTTGGACTGTGGGAGGAAGCCGGAGAACCCGGAGAGAACCCACGCTGCACGGGGAGAACATGGAGACTCCACGCAGAAAGATTCCGGTGCCCCCACCGGGACGCGAACCGGCAACCTTCTTGCTGCGAGGCCAACTGCGCCACCTTGCAGCCCATCAAAAGCAAATATAAAAAAAAAATATTTTGAAAATACAGGCCCCAAAATAGGAACTCAGCAACAAAAGTGAATACATCTGAGCTCACCAGCACATCATTCAGTCAAAACTGAGCACACCAAATTAGTCTAACTGCACAATCATGGTTAAAAAAATGACCTGAAGATATCAGAACGCTCTCAGTTTTGGTCCTATGGACTGTGTCTGTCTACATGAATGCATCATGGCTCAGCATGGAAAAGAACTGCAAGAAGAACTGAAAAATCCGACTGGGCGACTTCACAAAGATGGAAAATTAAAAGCCAGTGGAAACACAGCTGCAGCTGTAATGGAAGGTATAGAATGAGCTCCAGTACCACTAATCAGAGCTGCAGTGGTCGTCCTCCTGAAATGATGCCATGGATGTGTAGCTGGACAATGTAGCTCTGAGAGACATATGAGCAAGTGCTTCAGACTTGGCACAAAGGTGATCAATGAAAACCCAACTGTCTGTGGCAGCTCAGTCATGAACAAGAACAGCGTGTGTTCTTTGGTCAGATGAGACCAAAATGAATTTGTTTGGCTTAGATGGGAGCCAGCCTGTTTAACCTGAACCTGGATAGGACTACCACACTAAACGCAAAGTCCTGATAGTGCAGCACGGAGGTGGAAGTGTGATGATACTGGAGCACAAGGTGTTGGGGAGGTAACATCTATAGCTAGCACCTTGGATACCTGTGGAAATACCAAGCCACTGGCAGACACAATGACAGTCTGCAAATGCTTGGCAGAAGAGACATCTTCCAGCATAATAGCCATCCAAACACACTGCCAACATCACACAAGAGTTTCTAAAAAAAGGTGACCTGTCATATGTTGCCTTAGTTGAATCCAACACCTTTAGGGTATTTTAAAGAGAAAGGTAGAGCAACACAACTCCTCCAATAAAGAGCAGCTGAAAAGACATTGTCTCTAAAGAATGGCACAACATCTCTCTAGAAATCTGAACAACACTGGACACCCCCATGATGAAGATTTAGTCTGCCATCCAGAATACATTAAGGCATATGAAGTGTTGACAAAACACACCATCTAAATCTCAGTAATACTGACTGCATTGAACTCCTACTGTGGGTCCAGTGGTTTTATTATACTAAATTTAAATAGGTAGCTTATTCAAGTGTGGGATTTAATTGTCATGTTGCTTATGACTGTTTAGTAAAGTATTTATAATATATTTATTTGAAACTACTTCCCACAGGTTGTGGTGATTAATACCCATTACTTTACTTTCTACTTGACTTCTTAGCCTTATTAAACCTGACAATTTGCCACATTAATACTGTCACAATGCAACTAATGACTGTAAATGTAAAATTCAGATGCAATCAAACCTTCTTGGAATGCAAAGAGCAATGGCTATTTTAAAAGTCTTTATAAGACTGCTCATTGATAGTAAAGGTTATGAGAATTAGTTATGAGAACCTCACTGAATGTTTACAACACATATGTTGATTTTCTTTTTTTTTATAATAATCTGTATAATTTAATGTATACATCTGTAAACAATCTAAACAGGGTAAGTCCAAGTCTATAAAAGTCTGTGACATTCTGTAGAGGTTTGCATATATGTGCACATGGCTTTGTTGACTTTGCTGACTAATAAGAGTAAAGCAAACATTTAAATGGATATGTGATGGCAGCTGTAGAAGTGGTGAAACTACACCAACAGTTTAGCTGATGTATATCGTTAAACATTTAATGATTAATTTAACATGCTAACACAGATTTTTATTATTATTATTATTTTTAACTGATGTGATGCAAGCTTTATGTACAAAAACTTGGAGACATTTATTTATTTTTTCAAATGGAGGACTGAATCTGTTTCCATACTGTATACTTGACCTTTGACCGTCTAGTGTGGGACAGATTTTAGTGCAATCATAATCTATTTCCATCCTCGCGCCACAGTGAAAGAGCCTGGATATCATTCCCATTTACTTTAATGTCAAGACACAAATTCCAAAGAGAAAAGTACAGCTCTGACAGGAATGCAGTTCTTAACAGCTCCAGTTTTTCATGACAATTGTCACACAGAGTGTGTGGGGCCATTTCCATTTGCGACAAAGATGTTTGGTGTAATGCATATCCTTGATATGTTGTCTCTCTCCAGTGCACAGTCCTATCATAAACCATTGCGGCCCTAACGAATGGCGCACCCACCGGACTATGTGGTTACATGATGAAAGTTATTCATCACATTTGAATTATTCTAATCAATTTGCTGTCAGTCTAACTGCTGTGGCCGTTACACTGACACTGCCGTCAAGCACCGTTTGGTTGCAGCTCGGCGCTGCCCATGAAATTTATACTTTCCATAAGTACTCATAAAACCTTCACAGCATGACTGAGCGTGGAGAGTCACCCCCACCCTGACAGCATCCCCGCCCAGACATCCTAGTCAAGACGACAGCTGCAGACAACAAAGTCACTCACAGACAAATAGACAAGATTATGTACAGAGCTCGGCAATAGCAGGAAAACAGCTTGCAAACACAATAAAGAGCAGTAGGCATCATTTTTTCCTTTTGCAACACACAAATAAAGACACTTAAGAATGAGCGGGCCCGAGATCTCAATCGGTGATTGCGACGTGACACAAGGCTGTTCCTCACACAGGCCTCGCTCGTATAGCTGAAAGCATCCGCTACCCTGAGTTCCTTCCTACATTTAACACGGAGCATAAAAGCTGCTTTAAGTCAAAACAACAAGCCAGTCGATCCCACCCTGAATGCTGTAATCACCCAGTGAATATGGAAAACCCAGCCTCCAACAGACCAGAGGCACAGAGATAAATACAAGCTGTGCTTACCTTTTCTTTGGTCATCTCAGTGTTGTTTTTAATCATCTGATCATCCATTAAGCAACAGATCCACACTCATTACAACATAGTGTCTGTATCCACTTTCACACTTGCTCTCGTTATTTAAAAAAAATAAAAATAAAAAATACTGCAGGGTATCATGTCTGAACAAGGACCACCAAGTTTTCCGCAAAAACCACAATGGTAATCTTTAAAAAACAGAAGCCTGCTAACTGGTCATGCAGTTCAAAGTCTGAATTGAATGTTGTCACATTTTCACATAAACACGTCTATATATTCAAAACTGATTGACACAAGTGATTGATTTATACTTGTCTAAATATATGAAACAAAATATTTCTCTCGTAATGATATTTCATTACTTCTTTACAGATTTCCACATGGTTAACCAGCTTGTTAAAGGACAACACAGTTGAAATGTATGTCAGAGATTGTTTACAAGGTCAATAATGCAAAAAAAATAATGATACAAAAACTTTACCGATACATTTGAATGCTGTTATAAGTGTCCAAAAGTAACCCAGTGACTTGTTTAAAAGCACACCTTGTACTTTGTTTATGACGTCAGTGAATGAATGCAATGAAATGAAATAGCAAAAGTAACAAAAGTCCTTTTAATAAATCGCACAGGGATGAGATTTGTGTCTAGAAAAACATCTTGACTTAGATTTTTGTTCCTTGAAATGTGAAGCAACAGACAATAAAAAATAGGAAAATTATAAATAAGCGTGTTGACAGCCTGTGCTTATAATCATGTATCGCGTCTTGTGTAAAAACTCTAAGATTTCTCCCTCAGTCTTTAGATTCAGTTGCCACCAGGTGTTCCTATGAGTTATTTGTTCAACATGTTTAATTTTTGCAATTAACGGCAATGACTAGTGAAATAACTCTTCAATATGTTTTCTCTCTTTCTTTTTGTTTAGCTGCCTCAACACCTCCAGTGGTTACTAAGCAGTGGTTCACTGTGTTGCCCGGTACATTCACTCACTTGTGCTTCTTCAGTAAAGAGACAAGAGAGTCACTGGAAGCTGGTGTAAACAATCTTTAGAGACTAAAATGTGCAGCTTATCTTCAGCTTCAACAGGACAACACATTGTCATATGGAAGCGATCAGATTCCAAAAAGCTGTCCTTGTTTTAGTAGCTGGGCAGTCCTGATCAAGGCCCAGTGTCAACTTAGAAACAACCCGATCTCATTAAATAATTAAATCTCATCTTTATAGCTGTGTTTTAAAAATCATATCAGAATGAGGAGCATCATGGTAGTTGAACAAGGCAGGCGGCTCTGCTTTCATCCGAAGCGGAAGACGTAACCTCTCACCTTCTATCACCACCTCCTCCCCCAAAGGTGAAATAAGATTGTCACTCTGATGCGTCCGCTCACTCTTGATGAGCTTGGGAATAAATATGCAAAAAAGGGGGCTTTGCAGCGGAGAAAGAAGGGAGAGAAAAAAAAGAGGCAATCAAGGATAGCCGCGGTCCCCGGCTGGACTATAAATCTCTGTCTGTTTCAATCGTCGCTGTGGCCGAAATGGTGTAAAATTCGAGTGGGGATGTCATCAATTTCTGTTAGCGCCTCTGTCCCTTTCTGTGCCGGTCGGCGGGCAGCTGTGATGGATTGATTTTGTCACTTGTGCTCAGTTCACAGTATGTTAACATGGAAGGGCAGAGTTGGGTTATGGAGAGAGGGTTATTAGTGGCTTGGCTGTGACTGGACTTTTCTCCCTCTCTTGCTCTCTTTCTTCATGTAAAGGTCTCTCACTCTTTCTCCCATCTCTGTCATTCTGCCTTACGCTCAATATACTCGCTCCCTCATTCATCACACCTCATTCCATTCCACATCTGCATCCACTTTATCTCTGCATACCTCCACCTATCCCCTCTTATCTCTGCTTACCTTGGCCTATCTCAACCAACTGTCAACGTATTTCTCTCCCTTCACCTACATATGTCAGCCCATTCATACCATATCTGTCTGTTTCGACTTATCTCCACCTATCTTTCAGCCTACTTCCGCTATTCTCTCTTTCCCTTCCAGACAATTGCTGAATTTACTTTTATCCGTCTCCTTCCATGTCTATATTAAGCATTTATTTTACGTGACTGATGAAGCCAGTGCTGATTTGATTTAACCTGCACTTCTTCTAATGACGTCTGCAAGTGCTGGCTTCAAAAACTCGGTCTTGTGCCAAATTTTGCAACTTTTCTGAGTATTAATATGCATTTGTGTTATCATTGGTCAATTACAGCGTAGCTCCCAACATGTAGTGCTGATACAAGGGAAATGCCAGTGAAGGTAAGCCACGAAAAGCTAGAACTTCCTGGATAGAAAGTTGTTTTTCAGATGCATTTAGTGTGCTAGATATACAGGAGTCACAGCCTATCACAGCTCGCTGCATAACTGTCCAACATGACCGTTAATAAACAATATTTTTAGTCTTTAACATCACATGAAGTATCAACTATCAAATCCATCAGGTTATGAATCTCGTAGGAAAACAACTGTTTCCAACAGGAACAACAGCACTGTGTCAAAGTCTGTGAGCACATCTGTCAGCAGCACAGGATGGTGCAACCTTCATGTCAAGGATCATCCGTGGTGACGAGAGTTGGTTCTAAGGCTAAACCAAACAACATTCGTCAGTGGAAGAGTCACGGTCTCTGAGAAGTTGTGTCAGGTCATGAGTGCACCAAGAGCATGTTTATCATTTACTTTGAAATTCATGGAGTGGTGAATCATGAATCCGTCCCCCAGGGTCAGAGTGCAAATGGCGAGTTCTACTATAACATCCTGAGCTGTCTAAGGGAGAACATTCAGTGCAACTGTGGCATGACTGGGTGTTCCATCAACATTTCAATATTTATTGGGTGTAGGTCACCACATCAAATGTCCTCTACTTCAGATTTCAAATTTTGTGTAATGCAAAGAGTTTTTTTTCATGATACATAATGCACAAAACTGCATTACGTCCTTACCAGGGATTGGTCAACACAATCAAAAGCTGACCTTCTTGGGTTGTACACCCCAGATAATTTTCACTGAAGCTATTTGTACACTTGAGGACACAAATAAATTCAATCAAGAGCTGAATGCTGGGACTAGCTTATGGGTCCACCAGAACTGGTTAAAAACCAGTCTCCTTAACACAGCACTGGAAAAAAAGGCTGGTAGGTTTTGGACTTAACATTGAGACCAAAGCTTTAAAAAGGGTTTGTTGGAGCCAATACAGAAAGATTAGGGTCACTTCCCAGTAAAGTAGACAATATCTGTATGGGGGGACTATGGTATGAGTAAGGGTAGCCAAATATTGTAGTTAGGACAGATACAGGTAGGGATCTAAACACCCGGTTAGGTTCAAGACAAGATCATAGCCATCATTGCAAAACCACTAAATGGCTGCTTCAGAGTAAGATGCACTGGGTGCCCAGTTTTTATATAGCTGTGCAGTATAAACAAACTTATTGGCAATCTTTTAAAGAAGGAATGTAATGAGGCTCAATATTTTAAAGTGGTTAAGAGAAAATACTCTACTGATAGATACATAGTGTTGAAATGGTTTTTCCTGCCTGTCTGCTAATGTCAGTGACCACACCAAATTATGCTGCCTTTAGTATTCTGACGTATCTTTATTGATTTATTTCACAATACAATTTTAGACAGGACAAAGAAAACGTTAATATTATTTTACAAGTTTTTTCAGTCTTCTTCTTTTATGAAGGGCTAAATACACAACAATGCATCAACATGTTTTGGTTTGATCCACCTTGCTTCACTGCTGAGTGGAGGACAGACAAGGACAGAGAGAGCTGGAATCCACCGTCTGGATGCCTGGATATGAATACAGTTGGACTAAGAACACTATACGTAAAAAGTTGCCTTTTATAATAAAAACGGTTAAATGTGGCTCATGTGCAGCAGAATCCCAGTGTTGATCTCTCTCATTCGTTCAGATTTTTTGTGACTCAAATGACAACACGCAGAGATATTCAGCATATTGCCACATTACTTCTAACAGCAAACTGCATTGTGAGTGTCTGTGGTAAATGTCAGTATTAGGGCAGGGGTGTTGTAAGTCAAGGCAGCTGCCGTAGCAGCAGCAGTAGTATATTTCACTGATACTGATCTCATGCTTTCTGACAGTAATGGTACTTATGGTAATGTCCTCTGTGAACCAGACATGGCCCTGTGCGTTCGCAGACACAGCACATGGCTCCCCGACACCGCTCTGATTTAATACCACAGAAGTTAAAGGCCTGCACTGCTGGATATTGAGATTTTAAATTTCAAATTCTGCAATGCTGTCAATGACACCTTTTTGAGACTTTACTGAAAGAATTCCCCAGATCACACCACAATAAATCTACGAGTTGCCAAAGTAAAACCCTATTGCCTGACAGATTGTTGATATTGGGCGTCTCTGAAATTTTATTGTATGAACCACTACAATTCTTAAAATAATTCAATTCTACAGTATCTACGCATGAAACCTACAGAATGAGTGACAGTAGCCACACGCTGTGTGTAGCACATGTAGGCAAAGCCAGGCATTACAAACATCTGATACCCATACATATAAACCACTGCTTGCAAAAAAGTGTTCATTGACCTCTGCACTGTTGGGAGACTTTAAATTTCAGGTTCTACAATGATGTCAATGACACCTCTTTGTCCGTCCGTGGTTAAAGAATACATGGTTTTAAACAGATAAATCTTTAGACATTAGATTTTGGGCATACTGTAGTATTATCAAACAAATAACAGCATCCAAGTTGAAACCAACTTGCTTTTCAACCAACACTTACAACTCTAAGGAGGGCTGAACGCCTCCTGGCTGAAAAGACATTTTAAATTTAAAGCTCTTTAAAGCTGAGTTTGTTTGTTTTTTAGTGCAGTGGATGCAGTTGATAAAAACTGTAGCATTTCATCACCTTCCAAAGTTCTTTAAGGTTATGTTTTAGCAATTGGCTTCCTATTGACGCATCCAACAGATGCAAGGAAACAGTCATTTGGAGCCATGCTCCTGTTCACCCTGCAGCTGAAAATGAGCTTGATGAGAAAGAAATCATAGAAGTTTTGAATCGGAAACCAAAACAAGTTCAAAAGGCAAAGGTTGTGTGAAGTTTAGGGGAGCAGAGAAGTCCAGTATCATCTTGTGTTGGTTTGCCACTGCCACAACCTGGTAACAGTAGAAATGCTTGGTGCAGATCAAATACGGCAATACCATACCATACTCATACCAACTATGAAGCATGCTGATGGAAATGTTATGGTTTGCCTCGTTTCACTGCCTAAGGGACTGGCCAGCTTGCAGTCATTGATTCTACTATGAATTCTGCTCCATATCAATGAGTGCTGAAGCTGAAGCTAAAGTTCAGACCATAAGAGGACCTTTAAGTGAGGGGACCAAGGAGACACCAGGGAATAGCTCAAAAAGATGAAGAGTTATGGAATGACCATCAGATGGAAAAATAACGCTCATATGAGAATCACACTGGAATGCTGTGGTGATTTGAAACATTAAATGCACATTTTTTATTTATTTATTTTTTAGCAGTAGTATTTTAATGCGTCCTCTATGTCTGGAGGAACTATTTCCAAGAGGATCAAACGTTTTATTTTCTAAATATGTCAAAAAACTCAACAATTCCCAGTCTACTTATATGACTGGATCCATGTCAGAACAAATCCAGAGTGCGAAAGTTCATTCTGAAAGTGAAAACGGTAAAAGAAAAAAAAAAAAAATCAAAGTTAGCTACCTTTCAGACTACTCAATCACACCTGTCTCCTAAGGTGCAGTTGAGTTTTACTAACTTAGGATGAAGTGTACTGAGTTGTCATAGTTCCCATACCTTGATTTAGGGTTTCCCGTGAGACATTCTGGTGTAGTTCTGATGTATCATTCCAGGAAGTTGTTTAGTAGGATGGTCGTGCTTTATGTGATGCAGTTTATCTGTGCTGTCTTGCTATGTGCACCAAAGCATTTGGAAAGAAAAACCATTGTTTCCATACAGTACAGACTCAGTCTGAATGGCCTCAACAGCCAAATAGATTTATAAAGGTCAAATATGCCAGCAATAGTTGTGTTTGAACAGTTAAGATAGCACATGGTCCTTAGCATATGTTAGCTTTCTAAATGTCAGTGTCTGAAGCTCACAGATACTTTTAATTCTGCCATCCATTTCAATAGAATGCGGATATTCATCCTCCATAGCACACCATTTTCATTTTCTTTGTATACTGCTGACCTGCAGATCCAACAATGCTCTGTGTGACTACGCAGAGTTAACAACACTGAAACAAACAGTATCGTGTGTCATCCCGCCGTCACATTTCCTCTGCCCTTCCTTTCCCTGTGAAACAATGACATTTTAAAAGAGTAACGGGGAGATAAAACAGAACTGCATTACTAATTCAACTTTCTTCAGAGTACCTTCCTGAGTCTCTTACCCCACAACATCCATCTCTCCTCATCAGCCAAACACAGACAGACGCCTCTCCTCCTCTCATGCTTTCCTCTCTCTGTTTTTGAATATGTGTTTTCTGTTTATTATTAGCGGACTCGGTGCTTCATCATCCCGTGAAAATTCATATCTGCTGAACATAAGGGGCAGAAACAGTGGGGAATCAATCTTTTGTGCTTGGGCAGATAAACACAAGACACAATCAGAGGGAGAAAGAGTGAAGGAGGGAGGGAGAAGGAGAACAGAGGAGAGGAGGGCCTCATCCCCTCATCCTGGCCATGATGGATAGCAGGAGTAAAAGTGTCGGGATGGTATTATGTAAATTAAGGAGGCATCCTCGCATGGCCTTGATGATTATGGGAAGATGTGAATGATGTTTGTGGGTCCCCAGGCGCTCCGCCAGGGCCTTGTTATTCCCCTTCTTTCCAGCTGCCCCTGAAGTGTATTCAGTGTGACCCCCTGGACACCCATCCCCCCCCCCCAGCTCCTCCCTGCTGCCACCCATACCCATTCACACCCACAGCAGCACACTCCCCACCGAAGAGAGACAGAAAAAAGAAAAATAACTCACAACAAGACATCTGTTTCATTTACTTAACAAATTATCTTTCATGGAATGTGCCCTCAGTGCCTCTAATAGGCAGCCGGGAGGTGGACAGGGAGGACGGGGGGACAGGAATGGACACTGAGTGAAGGAGAAACATGGGGGAGGAAGTTGGGTTGAGGGCATCTGTAGTCCCCGTCCCTGTCTTCCTCCTCCTCCTCCTCCTCCTCCCCCACTTCTTCATCTGTTAGCTGCAGCTTCCCTGAGGTGTATGAACAAGTGACAAAGCTGCAAAGTGATAAAGTGTGACACTTTTATATCACTGAATGTGTGTTTCTTCTCTCTGTCAGTGATTTGAATTCCGCAGTAGTGATTCAACCTTTGGCCAATTCAGAGCTTTTTGCATTTGTTGTTGTACAAACCCAGTGTCTGGAAAATCTTTTGTGGGAAAAGTAATCTGCTGAACAGGAAGTGATGTGTTTTACATTGCCTCTGTGTTTGGCATAATGCTGCATGTACTCCCTCCCCATCCCTCATGACATTACTGACGTGACAGTTAAGCGTGTTCTCAGTGGGTGCTGGTCCTCACCAGGTCTGTGCGTTGTCACCAATTCTGTTTGCACTTTTGATGGACAGTCCCTCAGGTGAGTATTTGGTATGAGGGCACCACTACTTCATCTTTACTTTGTGCACAGCAGGACCACGAGCAGCCAAAGTGGATCCATAGGTAAAAATAATAAGCGCCTGCAAATCGTCTGCTGACGAGTCTGGAAAATAGTGTGGATGTGACTGTCCCAAGTGAAAGAGCCCAAGTATTGTTATTTATTTTTTATTTGCACGAAGACAGAAGGATGAACAAACTCGGGCACATAAAATAAAAGAACAACCAACCAGCTAAAAACACAAAAAAATCTCAAATTCAGATATTAACTGGAAAGGATTGTTTACTACTTGAAATGTTATCATATTTTTTTTATATATTTTTGAAAATAATGGACATTGCGCTTCTTCACCAAATGACTTGAATAACTTTGTTCAGAAATTATTATTGAAAAATGATTGGATTGATTTTGTAGGCCAATGTATAGGAACAGAAAATATTAAAATAAAACAAAAAGATTTTACTCTGAAGACTTTTAGAACTTGTCTTATATGATGGTCTCGGAAATCAGTGTTTTGCTTTACACACCATCCACATCTGACTCTGCCCTCATCTTACAGCCTCGCATTATGAAAAGGCCGCTTATTGGAACACATTTTTTGCATTTGGCATTTTATTGCCACTTCAATATTGTGATATGTTCCCGCTAACATACAAATCTACATCAAAGTAAGATTTAAAATAAAGTTCTTCACCTGAATTTAGTGCATCTCTACAAGACAACATATGAATAACACAAAACAGCTCACATGCTGAGCATCAGTAGACAAATTACTGGTGTTCCCCACCTGCCTGGAAACGTCTCCATGCAGTCTCTGCAGTGTAGCAGCTCAGACAGATGTGTAACCAAAAAGTATTTTTTAGAGTGAAATAAGGTGCTCTGATGTTTACTCTGGTTGAAACCAAGTAATTTAGGAATTTTAGCAGAACATTTTAAATGTCAATAGTAGTTGTTCATGTTCATTTTATTGTCGGAAGTCAAAGTTGTGACTGTGATGAAGATTCAATGAATTGTTCAGCCCTACAACTGGTGTTGCATCTGTTTTTGCAGACACATTTTTGTTTTCAGTGTTTTCTGTTATTTGCTAATTTTGCTGTACGCATTTGGAGGCATCATGTCAGCAAACACTGTGTCTTATAAATAAAGTTAAATATAAAACTCTATGTATCTAAGAACCCCCTAAATCAGAGTAAACTGTGTTTGTAAGACAAACTTCACTTATAGATTAGTCACAGGATAGAACCATGTGACTTTTCTTATTGTTTTAAGCAGCAAAAGTCATCGTATGGTGTGACGTCTTACTTCCTACAGTGGGCCTACTGAGCATGTGCGCATCACAGTTTCGATACTGAAACAATACATTTATTTCCTGTCTTGCAAAGAGTAGCTCTTTCTCTCTGCTTCCAGGCTTAATGCTAAGCTAACTGCTTCCTGGCTCACATTGAGTGCACAGACCTAAAATTGTTGCAGTCTTTACATGTGCCTCTCCTCAATAAAGCAAATGAGGACATTTCTTTAAAGTATGTTTCATGAGTGAGGGTAAGATGGAGGGTGAAATCGATTGTTGTCTTGTCACCACTAATACTGGAGAGAAAAGTTGCTGGGACAGAAGACAAAGCTCCTTGATTACAGGTAGGTTTAGGTTCCAACTCTCAGGTCACAAGCTTTGGGTAGTGATCAGAAGAATGAGGTCGTATCCAAAATGAGCTACCCACAGGGTAATTACACTCATGCACACAGAAGGCATAGGTGTTGCCATTACTGCTTTTCCTCCTCCTATACATACATGTGCAGCAGGTTGTATTTTGGTCTGCATGGAACTGTGTGTGTGTCGGAGTCCAAGCGGATTCTCGCGGACATGAAGAGCTGATGAAATTTACATCCGGCGGGTCATATTGGAACATTGCACACAGAAAGTATAACACAACTACTTTTAGAGAGGGGTTGAGGAGCTCCAGTGTGTAGAAGGGCTGCTTCTCGCTGACAGAGCCAGTTGTGGTGGTTTGGTCTTCTGAATGGGAGGTTTTCCTCAAACATCAGAAGAGTGAATTTTGTACTAACAAGGCCATAACTTTGAAACATTCTGCTGCTTCAGCGTGCTCAGAGCTTATAATGGTTTCAGTTAAAGTGTGCTTTTCTCCTCCATCTTTACATGAGAAACAAGTGGTACAGACAGGAGGAATGACTGCAGGGACCAGCTGTTTCAGTGATCGCACACATACAGCGCCCTCCATAGTTATTGGTTAAGATGTGTTGTTTAGCTTCTAGTAAATTCAGTTTTGTTCTAAATAATATCGGACCACAATGAAAAAAAGGAGGAAAATTCAACCTTTAATTCAAGTGCATTTATTCAGTGTGAAACAAATCCCACATTAAAAAATAATTCTTTTACATCATCATGTGTGCCACAATTATCAGCACCCTTGATGTTAATACTTTGTACAACCCCCTTTTGCCAACAATTCATTTGAGTTGAGTCGAAGGTTACATTTTTCTACAATTTTCAGTGTGAGAGCATGCTTCTGCAATAAAAATTGGATTTATTTTAAGGCTTTTAACACATCTTAACCAATAATTATGGAGGGCGCTGTAGATGTGAGTATTGTTAAAAGACAGGCTTGGATTAAATTATTTAGTTTTACTTACATCTATACTCAAAATAAGAAACTTCATGACACGTTGATAAAAGTGGAGGACAAGAACTAGCATCTGCAAAATCACTGAAGGCAGCTGTGGTGTGAGCAGCTCTGGATACCAAGAACAAACATCACGACGCAGACCTACAAAACAGCCATAGGGATGAACCTAAAAGGCTGCAGGAATATGTAAATTGCAGGCATGAATCTGCTCGGCAGGGTTTTGTCCTCTCGCCTCATATGTTACCTGTTCGTGGTGCATGCTTTATGAATAATCTTGGGAGGAATATACAGAAGGGCTTTTTTGCATTTTTTTGGCAGTCTATCTCAGCCCTCAAAGTTTCCTTTACGATAACGAAAAACCATTAGCTGCTGTCAAACGGCCACGAAGAGAGATTATTTTTTTTATTGAAATAAGATTAAAATGATAAGTTTGACTGAGAGTTCCACCTGATAAAATATTTCAGCTCATAAGCGCAGTGTGGGCACAGGGATTAGAAGAGGAAAGGGGAAAGGGGGAGGAGGGGTAAAACAGAGGAGAGAAAGGCTGAGAGAGAGGGAGAAATTCATAATGTATAATAAAACAAAAGGTGTCATGGGAAATAACAGTGATATTAAAATTAGAGTAAGGTGGGATCTATATGAAAAATGCAGATTTGAAAATGTAAATGATGATGAGAGAGATGAGAACAGATGTGGAATTGTAATAGTGGTGTGGAAGAAAAGAGAGCTGTTCAAGGCCTCAGAGACATGCTTTGTGGCAGAGCATGACTTTATGGAAGAGCTTCAACTAGAACAATGGTTGAAGCTGACAAAGAAACAAAGACGGTGAGGTCAAACATGTGGAGAGCTCATGTCAAACAAGCTAGTGGTTTAGAGCAGTAATGAGCCAAGGAGGATAATACCTGGAAATACTGTGTTTATCAGTTGGGGTAAGAAGAGTGGTAGAACAGTTCAATTGTATTTAAGCACAAGTGGTAATAGAAATAAGGATTCTCGTCAGTGTGATGATCATAATACAACCCCCATTTCAAAAACAGAAAACAAAGTTTAGTTTGAATTAAACTAACCTCTATTCTCAGCTATGTACTTTATGTCAGTAAGGTAACAGTACCTATCTTTTAGCTATACCATCCTTCTCCTGTACTGGGTCACGGGCAGCTGGAGCCTATCCCAGGCTGACACAAACAGACAGAACCATGCACTTGCACTTACACTACCTATGACCAATTCAGAACCACTGGATAACCGACCATACATGTCTTTGGACAGTGGAAGGGAAGTAGTTTACCAGGAGAAAATCTATACAGGCACAAGGCAACCATGCAGATTCATAGAGGCCCCTGCAGGCCAGCAGGTTCAAGTCCAGAACCTTTTTGCTGTGAGGCCTGCTGTGCCACCACTAACACTATAATGTGGTAGTGAAAGGCCATGTTGGGATGGGTTCTGATGGTACAGGTCCGACAGAGAACTGTCACTCAGGAGACTGGTGAAGGCATCCCACCTAGGACCGTTTTCAGATCTAGACGTCCCATATTGTGCCTCTTTTTGGCAAATTAAATAAAATCTCTCATGTCCACAGAATGTAACTTTAGTTTTTAAATCTCAAAATACAGCAAATATGTTAACATATTAATAAGATTGTCACTTCTAACGTTGTCATACAAACAGGGAAAAATATGCAGATGAGAACAGCTTGTGAAGGTGGCTGCATTGAAATGCAATATGTGTGAGCACAGAGAGCAGGAGAGAAGCACAGTAACCCCCATAGTCCTTGTTCATTAGTTTCATATTGGTCTTAAAGTCTCCACCATCTCTGAATGTCTCTCAGCATTACAATTCTCACAGAGCTCTGAAGTGTTGGCATAAAATAATAACGTTCGTCAATTTTTTATTTTTTTTGCAACATGCTGATTTTAAAATCCCACTGGGTCTTCATTTCCTGAGATGTTAAGAGTGAGGACTCTTGTGTTTGCTCTTGCAGCCAACAGCACAGACATTTTGGAGTTAGCAGAAGTGGCTCCAGCTAGCAAATGAACTGGACAGACTGCAAGACAGCTGCTCCTTCTGAATGCCTGAACTGGAGACTGCAGGCAGTGAAGGGGCAGGATTATGCAAAGTTTTAGGTCAACAACTATTGGTTGGTATGGATTTCATTATCATTCACATTTAGTTAGGTTTAAGCACCAAAAACTACTTGGTTGAATTAGGAAAATATCACTTTGGGTAAACATAGACTCTTTCACAACATGGGGGTTATTAAGGCTGAAACAGAGCAACTACTGGAAAGCAAAAATATTATAGAGCAAAGGTAGAGCGATTAGAAACATATCTGGGATACGTCCCAAACAAACGTAATCCAAGATAGCATATGTTTACTTCAAAATGGAACTAAGAATGCAGTTTGGTTGCACAGGAAGTTGACTCTTAGAAGACAGGCTCAATAAAAACAACAAAAGCAGTAATAGTGAGCAACAGCAATAAACACAGAGTAGGTTGCTGCTAACTTCAGACAGAAATACCTGTAGAGAGTTACAGAAAGCAAGAGGGCAGAGAGGACGAAGCACAAATGACAGGAAAAGGAAGACACAAAATTGATGGCATACAACCATGATGTATTGTTGCATAGAGAGTGAAAGAGAGGGAGTAGAGGGGATGTGCTGTGTTGTGTGAAGGTTGGTCTTGGACCCAGACACAGAACACTGAGAGTTGTGGAAGTGAAAGGTGAATTTATTGAATAAACAATCTTTAAAGGGGAGCAGTGGCGGATGAGGACTGACTAGCTGGAGATGATCGGCTGGAGACACCATGGTGTGTCTGAAGAGAGAGGGTCGGCTGAGCACAAGGATTGCTGGAGCTCAGGTGAATCAGTAGCTGGTCGTGAGGATGTACAGATGAGAACATAAGTGAGGAGTTGCGAACGAGAAGCTCCAGAGTTAAATCCTCAGCCTGTTCACTGGGGAGGGTCACTGTGGTTTTAACATCGTGGCAGATCAATCTGGCACTAGTGAGCAGGAGAAATCAGCGTTTAATGGTCTTGATGCGGTGAGAAGATTTGCAGGTGTGCTTAATCAGCCAGCTGCAGTGAGTCAAGCCACGACCTCAGCTACAAAGGACTGAAGGGGAACAAAAATAGAGGCGGGAAAAACCAACTAAAACCATATATAAAACCCAACATAAAACACAACAATGTTCAGTGCATCATGAGAGGTACCCCACCAACCTTGGCCTACAGCAGTGTAACTACAGGGTGATTCTTGGTCACGTTGAAGTTCAATACTGTATTTTAATGACCCATCTATCAGCCCTAAACTCCACAACACTGACTTGTCACTTGAGTTCTTCCTTTGCCCTTATCATACATGTTACAGCTTAGGTTTAGGTTTAAGGTAAGGGT
>NW_007578634.1:257749-276195 GCF_000690725.1 Stegastes partitus
ACTCTGAGTTCATAAATAAAGGCTGAATGAATGTATGTAATGTGCATACAGGCAGCGGAATTGTTTGTTTGCAACGTGACTGATGGCTCAACAACAAAAGGACAGACATTCTGTATTATGCCAGGTTTCTTGACCTTGGCCCATTTTTTTCAGTATTGATTGACATGCAGCATTTTGCACTCTGTGTGTCTCTATGAATATGTCATCATCATTTACACAGCTGTAGATCACATTGACCAGACCTCAGCTTGCCATCACAGGTGACCCCTCCTTCATCCCTTCCTCAGGAGGAGTACAGAGATCCCCCCTTTAGTGAAAGGGGAAGGAAGAGTAAAAGGAGCCCCTCTTTGATATGAGCCTCCCTGAGGGGCTCTCCTGCTACTAAAGAATGTTAGAAGTTCAAGTTCCAGCCACTAGCCCCTGAAAGCTGACCTGGTCTGCCACATGTCCTCTGTTACCAGCCAGCCAAGGACAAGGGCAGGCAGGATGGGGCAGTGCATACAGCCAGTACATGAAGGATGAAGGAGACTAGAAATGCACTATACAGGACTGCTTCAAAGTAGTAGTAGTAGTAGTCGTAGTAGCAGTAGTAGTAGTGTGTGTATATATATATACATATACTGCATATGTCCATCTTTATTTTCGATGACAGACTCAGTCCTTCTCAGTATGCAGAATAACACTGTTACACAAATTCTTGGAGAGAGTTTCTGCCATTCTTCAGCTTCAGCCGACTTCTTTTCAGCATCTCTCTGCTGATAGGGTTGTGCTACTGTATGTTTCTCTTTTAAATATCCTAACGTCGTTCTTTGTAACATCTTTGGGGTGAGATACTTGACCTGGTCATAGTTCTGACTTTTTTTGTTCTTTGGAGACTCCTGTGTGATTTTGACAGTGTGCTCTGGGTCATTATCATGCTGGAATATTTATCTTCTGCGAAGGGACTCATTTTGTCAGCCAGTGTTTTGGTTTATCCACAGACATTCATGGTGCCATTTAGAAATGTCATGTCCCCAACACATTTATGCAGCCCCATATTATCACACTCCTACCTTGTTTCATACTGTCTGGACTATACATTCACTGTGGTAGTCCTGGACAGGTTCACACCAAACATGTTGAACCCCATCTGCCCCAACAAATATATATATTTTTTTGATCTAGTCTTGGTCTCAAGGAATTCACTCCCAACATTTCTCAGGCTTCTTGTCGTGCTCCTAAGCAAAGCTTCATTGTGCATTTTTGTGATGAAAAGCAAGCACAACTTTATTTGCGTAGGACTTCACACTGACTGTCACAGCAAACTAGATTTCCATTGATAAACCCAGTGTCAAATCTGAAGCCATGGCTGCAACTGTATTTTGGCTGATCTTCAGTCATTTACTGATCATCATGTGTCTTATTCCGTTTTTGTAATGTCTCACAGTTAGTTTTCAGTTCATATGGCAATATGTTGCCATGTGAAGCCATGATGCTGGCATTCAGACTGAGCAAAAAGAAAAGAAAACAATAAAAACAAACTCACAGGTCATTTTTATCCATGCTAATACAGTTGGGCTAATTGGAAAACACAGATGTGGTCTGTTTTGCTTTAGTGATTATCGATTTTCTTACTTATCAGTGATCACAGGTGTATTCACTTTTTTTTTTTTCTACAGGTATTAGTACTTTTGGTCCTGTATTTTTAATGTAGTATTTCTAATAATCTAAATGTAAAGTAATCTACATCTATAATTAAAATGATGTTGAAGAACAATATGAAAAAGCTGGAGATACATTTTGGATAAAAACCTGTTGTTTCAGTTACATTAAGGGAAAACACAAACAGACCACTCGTTCATTTTACATTTGTCTTCAGCTATTTCACCTATTTATAACTAGAGAAGGAATCAATCAAACAGACAGGTGTGTCAGGGCCAGATCCACCTACATCCCATCTTGTAATCAAAACTCCATACAAAGTTTGAGTTCTGCCACATCCACATCTCTGGATGACTGGACTGCATCATGTTTGCTTTGCTCCGACTTCTTTCTCCAGCCCTTTGTCACAAAGCATTCTGATGTGGACATTTATGTTGCACACATGTGACTATACCATGTTCTGTGCGTGTACTATTTGGTTGCATATTGTAGTGCCAAATTCAAAACATTAGAAGAAAAACATTGTGTTTAATGCTTAATGAAAAGGTAAACATTAATGCAGGTTTGTAAAAAGGGAACAATCTGTGAGAAACTTTTCTCACAAATGTGATTCCACACCTGGGATTTAATAGTTTTGTCTGCTTTTTTGCATGTTTTGTTTGTTTTCATGTGTAACAGAGAAGCATGGAGTAGATTTGAATTGTTTTTGATCAGTGTTTGTGGTTTTTGTGGAATGAATGAATGAATGAATGAATGAATGAATGAATGAATGAACTTAATATGATAGTAATTCCTCTGGTCAGTAAAAATAGACTTTGACGGAGGCATGTGGCAAAGTCCAGTCAGCCTTATAGTCATTTACAGTATGATTATAAATCAGCACAGATACAGTAGGAGTCATTAAAGTTGTTAAAACAGTCAATAAAATAATCTGACCACATATGCGTTGTGATAAGAAATTTTGGCAGTTG
Organism: Stegastes partitus; assembly: GCF_000690725.1. Classification (NCBI taxonomy): domain Eukaryota; kingdom Metazoa; phylum Chordata; class Actinopteri; family Pomacentridae; genus Stegastes; species Stegastes partitus. Next base: position 260,362 of record NW_007578634.1, read on the forward strand.
GAACTGAGTTTCTCCTCTGAGACATTTCATAAAAATAGATTTTCTGATATCTTTCAGAAACACTGTGTAAACTTTTCCCTGCTTTGACGGATAACTTACCAAACATGGATGGAAGTTCCTTTGAGTTATCGGGACCAACACATTGATGCTCCTTTCAGTGTTCAGGACCTGATGTCTGTTCTACCGCCCATACAGTCATAATGCCTTTTCATATGAAAATTTCACAAATCTCATGAAGACAATCCAGCAATTATCACTTGTCACAACTCTGTTACTGCCCTTCAAATGCTTAATGAACCTTGTTAACCTCAATTCAGGAGAAGTAGTAGACAAAACGGACAGTCACCCAGCTCCGTGATGCCACTTAGTCGACAGCGACGCTTCAGCCATTAGCTGTGAGCAGCAGCCAGTCTGGGCTCTTTACCACACAGGGACTCTACACAAGTGCTCTTAACTGCTCTCCTTCTTCTAGATGAAAAGGGAATCTATTTTTTGCCCATTAGCACTGGCATTAGGAGCTATTATTTGCCTTAACAGCGATAAGTATCCACTCCCACGTCACCCGTCATTACCATTATTATTCTGAGTCAAACTTGAAAGGACACAAGGACGTTTGACAGGCGCTACAGCCACCGTTTGTTTGGCTGCTCCTCTGTAAAGAAAATGGGGAGAGTGGAAAGAAAAGGAGGGGGTATTTAGCTGTTTAGCCTTGGCATGGTAATGGAGAGGGAAGGAAGGTGTTTGTGTGGGCAGAACAGACACTGAGAGAACAGACTTAGTGATAAGAATTCTCTTGACCTGAAGATATTTTTTTTTCTCTTTATCCACTATAAAACTTCAGCTTGACACTGCTCAACAATGGAACATTGTTCCTTATTGCAGTCAATAGGAACATAGCTGTAAAGTAGCTGTGAGAAATTTGGGATTATTGAGTTTGATATGCAGTTTCATTTGACCAAGCCACAGACAATGTCAAGGCAGGGTGTGGTAGACCAACGATAGATGCCCTAACGATCCCTAAATCCTCCCAGGACCTCAAAAACACTTGAAAGAATAAATGACCCGTCTCGTTTTACCACATCCCCAATATGGGGAGATATTGCTGAATGGGCAGGGAGCTGCGGTGAGGAGCGGCTAGGATGGCACAGGGGCTGGCCTCACCTGTAATGGCATATCTCAGCCTCTCCTTATCGATCAGCTCTGCCCCTGAACACTCGTCTGGGCTCCGGGCCGTGGGCCGTTGGGGCGGTGGCCGTGGATCTCGTTGCCACGGTGCCCTTGGTGAAAGCTGGTGTCCAGTAACAAGCAGCAGAATGGAGTGAGTGAGAGAGTAGAGGAAGCTGCACTGATCACTGATGGAAGTACAGTACACACTGAATATCATCGGCCGACCAGCAAACAGACACACACATGCACACACACGCATTCACTCACTGTTTAAACTTGAAGTACATGCATACGTTGTTATGTTAACATTTCTCAGGACCACTCTAGAGAATTTGTAATAAAATTTGAGAGACTTTTAAGGGACAGATTCCAAAAGGAAAGAGATTAAGTTATCCTGATTTAAGGTCCTTAGCAAAACATTGCACCCTACACTTCACTTAATGTAACTGAAGACAGATTTTGTCAACCCCTCTCTGCTCAGTAAAGTTTAAGATTAAAAAAAAAACTAAACAAAAAAAAAGAACATGATGCAGAATTCAGAATTTTTTTTAAAGCTAAGATTTCCATAAAAAAATATGAATACCAGACATAGAATAAATATAAAACTGTAACTGAATATTCTTCAGAATGCAAGCATCACATCTCTTCAATGCGAGGACGAGATCGTTTCAAATTTATTTAGAGATAATACTAACAGAAAAGGCATAGTTCAATGGGTTAAATCCAAATGCTAATCTTGCAGAAATGAGAGTAGGTCAAGGTTCTCTCACTTCAATTGTCTAAACAAAAGTAAGAGTACGAGAAAACACACATACAGAAACACACACACGCACACACCCTTGAGGATTGGGAGCAGTATCTTTTCAGAGAATCAGGATATCTGTACATGAACACATGCATACAAATGCACAGTGTGTCTGCTCCCTGCAGTAGCGCTGTGTAAATCCTCAGTGTCTGTCTGTACTCCCTGGTGACCCCGTCTTGCCGCTCCTCACTTCTTTTTTTTTTTTTTTTTTGACACATCAGATGAATCAGAGGGTGGAATTGGTGGGAGGAGGTGGAGGCAAGCCAGTCATCCTATCGGGCGCCGCGTTTCTCACTCGGTTAACACCTCGTTGGAGAAACAGGATGCCAGGCTTGGACACACCAACCCCACCACCACCCCCGTCACTTCATCCAGCTAAACACACACTTAATGTATTCGCAACATTGCACAGTGTTTCACTTTGATGTTCTTTCCCTCCTATACGTGTTCCTTGACCTTTAATCTGTTTTGACTGAGGCTTAGCTGCACTACACTGTCCAAACTTCACAGATTAGCGCCCGTGTACTTAAACGTCTTCTGTGTGGTTTTTCTCAGCTCTGCATTTCGAAGCGTGCCATGTTGATCCTTTGTCTATTTGTTCTTGGCGCCTCCTTCATTTGTTGCTAAAAGCTGCCTGATAAGAAGACCTTTAGAATAATAAGTCAGTTTGTCCAACTGGTCAACTGGGTGTTTAGAAGTAATAAGAACATAGTAAAATCTGGCATTTTGCCCAGCAGATCACTAGTTTCAGAGCTTTGTGGGAATACTTTACCATAGAAGCAGGTTTTTACATTTAATCTTCATCCATACCTGTGTTGTTTAAGGGTTCTGTTGCAGCTACAGAGGTATTGTGTGTCTGCATTTGTAACTAGGCTTTTGGGCTACTGATACAACTCTGAGACTGCAACATTAAGCATGCTGAATAAAGGCTTGGTAATCTTTACCTTTTCAGTAACAGCAGACATTCAGCAAAGTAGTTCTCACAGCAACCTCTCTGAGCACCACAAATGAAATCTCCATCACAGTAAACAAATGACACCATGATTACTTTGGCAGTTTATAGCCTCTTTCAGGCATTAATGCCTTTCCCTGAATCTGACGGCATCTGAACATGTTGATTTGTGAAAAGTTGTGAGGAACATTAACATAAAAGTGACCTACGGCTGAATGGCAGAAAGTCGTCCAGACTGATGAAGCAGCAAACTTACATGTCCGCTTGTTAAAAAGGGGCCAGAAAATACAGAACAATAGCTTCCTTTTGTTTAAAGTTGGTTGTGGTGAGTACAAGTCCTTTTTTTTTCTTACTTCTTTAATTGTTAAGGATGTTATCAACCTGAAAAACAAAAGAGTTGGCTTTGACAGCATCTTTAGGCTCACTAGTCATGTTGACTCAAATGTGCAATCCTGTTTCTGTTATCTTTGGAGAATTTCAAAGATTAAGGCCTTTATGATTATTTTTATTATTATTATCATATTTGTGTAATTCTAAATTGTCTGTAGGTGTGAATGTGAGTGTGCTTGGTTGTCTGTCTCTAAGTGTGGCGCCGTGATAGACTGGTGACCTGTCCAGGGTGTCCCTTGCCTTCGCCCTAAATCAGCTGGGATAGACTCCAGCTCCCCTGCGACCCTAGTGAGAATTAAGCGGTGTATAGATAATGGATGGATGGGTGGATATTTGTGTCATGTTAGCTAAACAAGGAAAGCTTCACTCCAGCCTTGTACCTATAAAACCGTGACATTATAGACAGATGTCAGTTTGTTCACGAAGAGAAACGTCGGTATGTAATGACTATGTTTGAATCAACATAATGAGAAATAAACTCATCACATTTCTCAAACTTTAGAAGGATGTTAAAAAATGTGACAGAGTGAAAGTGGTCGCTCATAATGATGAAGTACAGAGCAGTAGGGGTTAACACTTGCATTGGTAGTTTTGATTGTTTTGACACAAATGTAGGAACACTGGTTTTGCTGAAATGGCCTGTGGTTCATAGAGTCTTCCTACAACAACAATGTTCATTAAATATAGTTCTGACTTACCCAGAAGCCTGACAAGACAATTAAGTAGACAACATAAAAGTGATAACTGTGTACTGTGGTTTCCCGTCCTTCTACATTGCATTAGTGTAAGTCACTGCAAACACCTAGCACTGCTTCACTTGGTTTTTAAAGTTTGCTGTTTGTGGGATACACATGGAAATATCACACCCTGATTTTAGCTACCTGGAGATCCTGGAGCCTTTCAGTTAATACATGCTGGACAAACACAGACATGATTACTTGATATACCTCTGAAGGATTCAGCATGCTTCAGAGAACCCAGTTCATATGTTCAGAGGTGCTGTGGTATGATAGTGTCTACATCACTGCTTTGGGCTGCCTTTTTTTTTTTTTCCCCAAGAATTGCATAAGTCTTACCTTCATATCTGAGCATATGTGGCCAGTTCCTGCATAAAGTGAAAGTGATTGTCTTTTTCAGAAAAGCTGGCGGGCATAGCTCCTTCAGATTTTGCTGGTAAAAAGAGGATCTCAGATGCTGTTACAATCTGTCCAGCAAAAAGAGATCCAGCCAAATGACACACATCATCATCCATCAAGAGTAGGATGGGCTCAACTCTACGCACAAAGCTATAGTGGCAATTGGTGGTGTACTTGCCAAAAGAAAAACGCTACAGTTTAAATATGAGTTACAGTGATGAAGAACTTTGAGAAGACGTGACCATGATAACCATATGAAAGATGTGTGATGCTGTAACACAGTGCTAAATAAAGGTTACAGTGGTGGACATGGAAGTGATAGTGATGGCTGTAATGATTTCTTGATGAATGCGAAGGAGATGAAGACGATGGTAGTGATGAGAATCACACTGACAACCGTGATCTTTCCCTTCCTACAGAGGTTTCTCTTCTAGTTTTCACATAGTCACAGCAATCACTGAGTCTTTGTTCTTTGCATTGTGAAACAACAGGCACACAGTCGACACGCCTTCATTCTATATAACCATACAATAGACATCATCTCACTCTATCAAACACATTATATCAACACCTTGTTGTATTGATACATTAGATGACAACTTCTACACACTCATTGAGACATCACACTTCTATGTGCATGCCTCGTTTCTTTCCTCTCAAGTCAAGGTATTTCTATGACATACTTGGTTTCTCATTTATGAGGCTGAAACATTGACATCTTTACTGAATGTTACAAAAGAAGGTAAACAGCTGCTGGACCAGTCCAGCTCTGAAACTCATAAAGAAGCAAAACTTACAAAAAGCAAACAAACACACAAACAAACAGGATGAATTGGGTGCCATTAATACTGGGTCTGGTTTTATCATTTTTTTTGACAACGAGGCTTAGATGTGTAACGTATGCTGACCGTTTTTAGTGGCTTTAGTGTACAGCAAAGGTTTTGTGGCAAAACAATATAGGTAAGTTGATATGGGGATGGACGATCTAGTGAACAAGTTTATCACGATACAATGATTATTTCAGTTGATATCAATGACGATTGATCATTTTTATTGACCCACTATTAACGAAGACCAGAAAAAAGGTTTTATTTGAATTTAAGTGTTTTACTTTGAATTCAACTAGTTTAGCCTATTTATGGAGTAATAGTTTAATGTTAACACATCAATACCAAAACAAAAAATACATTTACATACACAGGTCAAAAATAAATGAGGACATAGAAATGATTTCACCTGAAAACATGCTCAATAAAGAAGGCATGTAAAACTAGGAGATGGTACATATGGAGGTGAAGAGAGGCCTGGCCTCCCTAAGGAGACCTGCATGGACGCCTCAGGGAGACTGACAGCAAATGAAGGGGCTCCATTACCAGACTATATGATGGGCTGTTTATGATAAGCATGCTTGCAATTTACGTTTGGCATTTACGTTGCATGCTTTCATGGCAGTTTGCATCTGCTGCATTTAAGTAAAACTACTGACCATTCTATCAAGCCATTTTCTGATTGCCGCTGATGAAATGTCAATCACCAGATCATATTGTTATCGTTTTGTTACCCAGGCCTAAGTTAATCTCTACAGACTCGTAGTCTCTGTAAAGGTTAAAGTTACAAAGCAACTATCAGTTGGTCCGGGCAGATTAATGCTGACGGTTCAGTACAACTCCCAAGTCGAAACCCTTTTGATTAAAAGTAGTCATTTTCATGTAAACTGCAGTGGTGGCTGGCTTAAACTCTGTCAGACTCACTGACTTACATTGTAAACATTTCCCATGAATCTTTTAACTTTATTTCCAATCGTGTGTTCTCTTCATTGAATAGCATGTCTCTGGGCTGTGATGCTTCCAGCAGTGTATGTTTATAATAGAGCTTTTTTTCTTTTTTTTATCCAATCACGTTTCAGCCATCATGTGTTGCCAGGGTCACAGAAATCTGCCCTGAGGCCTTCAGAATTCAAAGTGCAGGCCTCTGTAGCTTAAAAAGCATTGCAATGAAATTGTTGCTGTAACCAATCAGATATATAGTTGGTGGTCCCAGGGCCAGCTAGCTGACCTATGATGACGTCAGCACTTTCACTTCCTCTGATTGGATGGCCAGAGAGCTTAGCCAAAGCTAGCGGTTCCTATCTGTAGCAACCTGCACAAGCTAAAACTTACTAAAGTATTACTTTGTTTTTGTTTTTTTTTTTAAGTTACGCAAGCGGACATTTTCAGCCTTAAAGTGAATTAAAACTTGTGCCAGAAACACGACTGGACAGACCTGACTTTCAGCATTAGCCTCCATGGTGATGGAACAGGACTAATGTTGGAAGTGAAACGCATGAATTACCTGTTCAGCTGTTCATGATGAAAGAAAGGACGATGGAGTTTGTGTTCAAATAATGGTGAGTAAAATATATGTTTTTGTCATTTTATTGGGCTGGTATTGATGCTCCTGTTAGATGTGTAGGGCTCTCACCAGAAATGTTCTTACCCCAAAGGAAAGTGTGAGTTATTGAATTGTCTGAACTGGGTTTCTTGCTTTACTAATGACGGGGTTCCTCGCCAGCATTATAACAAAGAAATGTCCCGTTATGCTGCTGCCTGAAAAAAATATGGTGCAAATTAGGCCGTTACGCTGTTTTCGAGGGTATGGAGCAGGAAAATATTTAACAACAAGCGCCGATGCAGTTTCTCTACCGTCGCCTTCGCTGCTGTTGCTGCTATTCGCTAGCAGCAAAGACGCTAACATCTTGGGCTACGATGCAACGTCCTGTTATGCTGCCTTTCTGCATAACACTGATGGTTTTATAGCAGTGGCGTCATAAAGAGGTGGTTTGATTCAGGTAGGACGCCACTGAAGGCCGAGGAGTAAAATGCACGGCCTGCCACTGGTATACTGGTAGTGTGTTTAAAATAAACACACTTTATGTGCATTTCAATATGCAAAAGAAGTCCATACCTGGCATAAAAAATATGAATAGACCACTGACCTATTTTTATGTTGCAGGGTGGATAACTGCAGCACAAACGCACCACTTATACGCTGCTTTCATACCCAGTGATGCCACTTTCCTTGATTAAATTGGTAGCGTAGTGCAACAGCATCTGTTCTACAAACAGTCCACACACCTCACGCAACCAGTAAAGCCGTGGGGTTACCGTTGGAGATGTACTCTAAGCATTGTTCCTGTCTGTTGAACAGCTGACATACCAAACAAACAATAAGAATTATTCGGATGAGAAACAAGATAAGACAAAAGTCACACCTTCATTTAGTAACATTGTACGAACAAATCAGTGGTGGAATTTACCCAAATGCATTTACTCAATTATTGCACCATAGTACAAAAAAATGAGGCAGTTGTTTACCTTCAAAAACTTTGTTTATAATTATTTATGTTGTGTTTGTTTGTTTGTGTTTTTTTTTTTAAGTTGGAGCCCTCCCTCTCTTCTAGAAACCCCTCCCATCAGATGACCACATACCTTAAATGTACAAAGATAGTCAAGCTAAAAGTCAAAACTGATTTGAACTGATCTGATCAAACCCCATCCTCCGAAGTGAAAGGCCTCCATCTAAGCCATTGCACCACTACATGTCACTCTGGTTCTGACCTACTTAAACTGTCTCAGCTGATCTGTGTGGAAAGACTCTGTAATTGGCTAAAATCTCCCATCACAACTGGATTTTCTAAAGCCTGAAAATGAAGTTATGAGGAGGTGCAGAAGTCTACTTTCCTCTCAGTCCACTTGAATTAAAACTTGTGGAAATGTATGGATTTTTTTCCCCAATGATGCCAAAAAATACTGCCTATCCCCACTTTTTCTTTTTGATTGAGACTGAGGACAATTTCAAAGAACCACACCAAACTGAAAGTACCATTCTGGCCTGATGGTGGCCACAGTAAATTTACCTACATTTCTTTATCACCGACATCATTCTTCATCATCTTTCTCATCAGGTCTCATAATTCCATCCATTAGCTTTCTACCAGACTGAGAAGAAAGTTTGAAATCTGACAAAGGTTTGAGGAAAAACTGCAAAAGTCAACAGTGCACACTGGCAACCCCACATGGAAGCAGAGAGGAGGGAGGAAGAGAGGAAGGAAAGGGAAGGAGACGAAGGAGGAGGAGACGGGGGGAGGAGGAGGAGGAGGAGGAGGGAGAAAATGGCACTTGATTGGTGACAAAAGATAACAAGAAGTGGCTGCAGGGAGCCTCCAGAACTCAGAGTGGTGTGAATAGACCCCATCTGGTTCCTTCACAAAATGCTGAGGAGACACAGATAATAGGATGCACACACACTCCTATATGCACACTCTCTCTCTCTGACTTGTTCTCTCTCTGTCTCTCTCTCACCGCTCGGCCTGACCAGTCCCGGGTGGCCTCATCGCCTGGTCCAGGATCCCCCAAAGAGCTCTCGCCCGTCGTCTCTGAGCGTACACTTCAGCTAGACCAATTTAACGTGAGAAAACGTGAGGAGGGCGAGACACACTGTCCATCTGTGGCTGGTAGTCGTGTGGGGGCGACCATAGAGGGGGCACATCCCCTCCCCATGTTCACTTTTCTTTACAGAGAGCTTTTTTTTTTAAGTTATATAAAACTGCAGGCAACTCTTTTGAGGCCAACTCATGAATTGTTTCTCATCTTTTTGATTGAGCTTACACTTTACATGTTTTCTGAATAACAATGCCTTCAAAATGGGGTTACCGCTTGCTCTTATTGCACACTTCTTATGTCACATTGACTCCATAGCCAGAAAGTTTTCAAATGATATTTCAATGGTGACTTTCTTCTGAACTTTGAAATGCTACGAGATACAACAGTTGAAAATGAGACATAATGCAGCGACCAATTTCTGTAGTAAAGCTGGTTTGCTTTGAATAGTGACCTTGTGTGCTGTTTGGATTATCCACAAAGAATAAATAAGAAATTGTTGATCTTAAAGTTGCAGCATCCCAGACACAAGGTGCTTCTTAATTTGTTTAAGTAAATTTTCAGTCAGTGTAAAAAAAAAAAAATGCAAAAAGACTGAACATTACCCTCACTTGGATCTTGTTATTTTACCTTTTGACCTTTGGTCACTCGCCAGAAATACATGGAAACCAATGGATTAAGCAATAGTGCATGTTTCAATGTGTATAGTTAGCTAACAGGATAAAAGTAATTTGCCATCACACTTGTAAATGTTGTAAATGCTCCATTACCTTTAAGTAATAGTGGGCTTTCATTTGAGTGTATAGGCATCTCAGTTAGTCATGATAGGACTCTCTTTGTCGTGGCTCCACTTTGTGACTCAGACTGATAAAGTGTCTGGATATTTACATAAAACCTGGCAAAGTACAGCTTTAAAGACACAAAATAAACACGTAAGAAACAGAGAGAGGAGACCCTCAGGGGAAATCAGTCAGTGGGACCGAAACTAACCACACTGGTATGAAATGTGGCGAACAAGGCCGTGATGATAGAAGTAGCCTGCGTACCAAGTGTGTGACCTGAGTGTGTTTGCCTGATCTAGCTCCTATTGTGACTTTGGATTGATGACAGCTGAATACCTAAGGGAGGTGTATGAATATGTAAAATACACTGGTGAGTGTCGCTGTTTCATTGGATATGCAGCCGTCCGACACACACACACAGACTGAAACATATGGTTTTGTTGCTGCTGCCTGTAGAGGTGATGCTGTGAGGGGACTGCAGCGCTGGCCACTCGCTACAGCAGGGACACGAGCAGCATCGTGTGTGTGTGTGTGTGTGTGAGGAGGGATGCCACACTGTGAAGATTATTTAGTGCCCCCACCCCAACCCACCTCCCATGTTAAATAATTCAGGGCCTCCCCTCATCGCTCTCATTATAAATATTTCAGCCTCAGTGACAGGGAACGCTCGTCTCGTGCGACAACTGGGAGGTATGTTCTCAAAGACAAGTGCTGTGTGTGTGTGTGTGTGTGAGACTGCAGAAACTTGCACACACACACATAGAAAGAACTTCTTGTTTGTGAGTGTGTGTGTATGTGTGTGTGTCTACGTGTCATTGTATCCTTTTAGCACAAGTATCATACGTGTGTGAATGTATATACTGTATGTATAGAGATTGTTGGGGGGGTCAGGCCATCCACCCTGAAAGCCACTGAAGGCCACTCTGCTATTCTTCTCTCCTCTAATCAGCCCAGCTGCCGGAGGCTAAAAGCACCTGAGTGCTAATTTATGGTTCCATTCACACACACACACACACACACACACACTGAGTAACATCTATTTTCCCCCCACAAACAGACCTGGCACTTTACAAAGAGAGCAAGAATGGAGGGGTTGATGCTAATTCTCCTTCTCTCTCTCTCTCCCTGTCAAGCTTTAAGGCTCTTGGCACAACTTCAGTATCACATTTGGACGCTGTCCACTGTTGGTGTGGATGGAGCCCTGCCAGTGATCTTGTGGTAAATAAAATAAATTTGAGGCTAAATTATAACCCCCACTTAGTGATTATAAGCCTCACAACCACCAATATCAAAATAAAACACTTCAATTCAACGATTCACTGGGATTCGTTGATTTTTATTAGAATTTTATTAGACCCTTTTACCACACTCAGTTTAACTTTTTTTTTTTTTTTTTTAAGTTTTTCTTTAATAATATCATCCTCATCAATTTCTGATTCAGAGGCGCACGTGTCTCCGGGGTAATTTAACAGCACTCCATGTTGTGGCAACAAGTTTTCAGTAATTTAAAAATTTAATTTCTGAGAGATTTTTTCTTTTCCTCTCGTCTGGTATGACTCAGATGAAGATTGTAGGAAATTCTGGAGGCTTTTTTTTTTCTTTAAACAAGTCACAATAGATGCTTAACTAATTCAAATGACGTGTCATCCAAAACTGATTTAAACTGCTAGATTAATTTTCAGATTTCTACATTAATATCAATTTACTGGCACACAAAGGTGAGTTTGAAGCTTACTGTTTGGATACTTTTAGAATGCTCAAGAACCAAACACTCTGGCATCCAATAAAAACAGTTGGCTTTAGTTTTTGAAAAGACTTTAAGCAGATTCTATCACACATAAAAAGTCAAAACAGTATAAACCTGAAATAGCAGCTGAATGTTCTTACTACCTGCCTCTTCACTGATTTCATTAAATATTCTGCTTTGTCTTTTTCACTGGTTCTTTACAGGTGATGCTGCAGCTGGCTTTCTGTGTGATAATCTGATCTAATTAAGCAAGAACAGACTAGTTAGTTAAGGTTACTTATTCCAGAAGTCTTGTTAATAAAATCTAAATGTATTTTCAGAGAACTGAGCACAGATCACACACACACACACACACACACACACACGATTAGATTTGTCAGACAGTCTGCTGTCTAGCCATTTCCCCACGTATTTATAATGCTGCACTCTCTCAGCTGATCTCACTTTAAAGCATGGAAAGGACTGGGAACATCAAAGGTCCACATTTTGATGAAATGTACACATTGTTTTGGAATTTGTCTTTTGGAGACAATAAAATAAATAAATAAATAAATTAGTTAATTAGTTAATTAAAAAAATTAAAAAACACCATAGGAAAAAATGAAAAAATGAAAACACAGACACCAACAAAACAAGAACACGGTTTGAAGACACCATGGCTCAGGAAGACCAGTTTGTGTCGACATGTTTTAGGTGTTTTATAAGACGAGCCGTACTACCAGCCTGACCTCTGAGCGGCTGGACTAGGAAGAGCTACATTTGTGGGCCTCAGGTAACAAGCTGGCATTGATCGGGTAGAAGGATAGAGCTAAAGCTTGGGATCTAGGCTTAAAAATAATAATTAGGAAATTAAAATCAATCCCACAGCTTACTGGCAACCAGTGCAAAGAGGCTGGAATGTCTGTTAAAATCATGGTGGCTGGATTTTTGTACTAGCTGTCGTGACATATTGCATTTATTGTGCTAATCAAACCACCCTGACATGGCACTGATGAGGACAGGTTCTCCTCTCTCAGCTAACGAGGAAAGAGATGTATGTGTCTTCCTTTAAAATTGTTTTAAGAATTCCAAGTGATGCCCACATGAATGAGAACACACTTGTATGTATGTCAGTCTGAGAAGAGGAGACAAAGCCACAGAGAGAGACAGAGGTACTCTCTCCCTCCCCGTCTCTCTCACTCTGCTTTTATTTATTTTCATCATCCGTCTTTATAGAACATATTTAAATGACACTGCCGAGTGGTAAGGGATTGTGTGTGTGTGTGTGTGTGTGTGTGTGTGTGTGTGTGTGTGTGTGTCTGAGGGGTTCCATATAAATTAAGAATGAGACAATAGGAGACAAGCATCTCCAGACATGAAGCAGAGAGGCAGCTTCCCAGCCAGCCAAAGAAAGAGATGAAAGAATTTTTCCTTTCACTCTATGTGTGTCACTTTTAACACTCACATTGCTCAGACTATTATTCACCAACACATCCCAGTATGAAACAGCAGAAGCCCAGCAAGCACTGAACTCTCCATACCTGGTAGACCACGTAGCCAGAAGTACGTGGGCACCTCCTCAGGTCTGGTAATGGTTGGGGCTGAGCTGCTCAGTTCCAGGGAAAGGACATCATCAGTGGTCTTTAACAACCAAAAAAACAGCTACACAAGGGCTATATATGAATGTCTGTTCTCATAAGCACTGTCAAACCATCGATTTGATTCACTCACTGAAATTTTTCAAAGTGTCCCCTGACAGCCCTGAAAACTCTGATCACTTCCACCTCCTCTGCATGTTTTGCTTAGTTTTTTGTTTTTATTTGGACTCTATATATTGTAATTTACATATAATATTCTAGATGAAAGTCTGTCTCTCTTTGTGATGACCTGGCGACCTGTCCAGGGTGTGCCCTGCCCTTTCACCTCATGTCAGCTGTGACAGTCAGACTAGGACCTGGTGGGGAACACTGGAAATGTGACTCTGAACATAAGAGTCACATTTTCCAGATTAAAAATTTGCAAAGCTACCCTCATCTGAAAAGCTCTTGTCCCGTTGTCTCACATTACAGGGAAGCATTTTATGTAGTCACCATCTCTTTCTTTGTTTTCCCAGGATGTTATCGCTTTAGCAATTGTGTGAGCCACTGGAGTGAGTGATTGTTGAGGATGGCTCCTGGGTTTGTTGTTGAGGGAAACAAAGGATTTTATTTGATTTGATTTTTCTCCTTCAGAGAGATGCACTGAGAGGATTTTCCTCAGACCACAACTGCCCTCTATCACGCTCAAAGAGGATATGCCCCCATGAAACAAACAAACAGATAGATCACTGCAAATGATCTGTGTGTGCGAGACAAACACATGGGTGCACATGCTGGTCTGTATGTTAGTGTCTTTTTTAGCATTGTTTGAGCCTCATTTGTGGGTGTGCATGTGTCTGTGTGTGTGTGTGCATGTGGCTGGGGACAGATCTGTCCTCTAGCTGGCAGATGCCCAGTACAGCACAGCTGGGCCCCAGCCACAGGAGGGGTCATGGGGGCCCAAGATTTCCCCCTGGCCCCTCAAGGCTTTTTTAGACTTCGCTTTCAGCATCGCTGTTCGTAACACACACACGTTCATAAATACCCACATGCATATTGATGAACACAAACATTTTGCTCATGCAAAGCCCCTCTGAAACGGCTCTCATAGCGTTTGGAGCTGATGCCCTGCATCTTTGTCTCCTGCTGCCACGCGCCCCATGATGCCTCATTGCCATAACTGATGACTGCCTCCGTCTTGTGATCCCCTCTGCTTGAACATGCAAAGGTCAAGTGGATAGTTACCACTGATAGCCAAACATTTTTGCCAGCTGTTTGAACTCTGCTTGCCAGGCCCAGTGTTTGGTGTTGCCAAAAAAATGAGAAAAAAAAGACAAAATGGAACAAATGGAGAGCATTTTTGCAAGTCAAGTGTGCATTTTCTGTTTGTTATTATGGGGAATATTAAATGAAAGTGAACTGGTGACAGCAGTTTAGCTAAGAGCATTGCATCTTAAAAGTGGTTGTAAATATGCACCTGAGAGGTGACTTTACAGTCTTTTCTACTGGTCACAACTGGCTTGTTATGACGGACATAATGATACAAAAGCCAAAAAGACACTTTATGCCATTCAGCTGATCTGAATCCTTCTGAATCTTACAGTATCTTGTAGAAAGAGAGCTGAGCTAAATACAGCTCGTTAACTTTTATTTATTAGATGCTTTTTATTGAAGTACTGTATAAATAATGTGCAACAAACACACAAAAACAAAAAAACAAATCAGCTGTTTATCAGCTCTGGCTCCAGTATTGGTTAGTCTCTCAGTCAGACTTCTATCTTGACGGTTAACACTCATCACAACATGACTTATTTGCCAAGTCACATCCATGTGAAGTCTTTTGAGAGTTGAGGGGAAGAGTCATGAAACACAGTCCTGTTCTGTTATTTCTTGTATTTATCTTGTTTGACCATGAATGTTTTATTTTATAGGGCGGCCATAACTCAGGTGTTAGAGCGGGTTGTCCACAAATTCTGAGGTTGATGGTTTGATTCCTCTGTATGCTGAAGAGTCCTTGGGCAAGACACTGAACCCCAAATTGTTCCCAGTGGTAGGTGAGCACCAAGCATGACAGCTCTGCCACCACTGCTGTGTGAGTGTGTATAATTCAGTTCAATTCAATTTTATTTGGATAGCGCAGTTTACAACACGTTATCACATAGCGCTTAACAAAGTAAGGTATATATACAAATTTAACAGAGAACCCAAAAATCCAGAGTAGCCTTTGGACTTCCTCTGGTTGGCAACGGTGGGAAGGAACCAAACCTTATTCAAGGCAGCTCCACACTGGATCATGAACACACGTGTGGGGAGATATAGTTTACTGTGTTACAGTCAATCAGATTCAAATTGAATCTCGAAAAGGCCTTTTTGTACCAAATACACAAGAAGAAGAGGATTACTGTGTGTGTTGGCAAGAAAACACAAGCATATGTGTGCAAAGAACAAGAATAGAGCGGTAAAGTGACAGATATTTGACATCTATTACAGAACTTATGCACGCTAAATCTCCACACACGGCCCCACGTATACACAAATATGACATTCCAATGTCACCCGAAGCTATTAGGACCAACTTTAATGGCACGGCCACTCAGGAATGACAGTATTGACCGCTCGCACACAAGGTGGAATCTCTCAATATGTCACAATCTACTTAGCTGTCTTAGAGTTGCTTACAAACAGGCATTGATTGAATGATCCCAGTTTACCAAGACAAAGCGGAGTCGCTTGTGTCATGAACGGCACCGACGTACAAGCAGAAGGAAAGACACAGCAGCACACATGTATCTTTATTTGGCAGCTGCATTTTCCGTGTGCAGTGTAAGGTTGTGTGTGTGTGTGTGTGTGTGTGTGTGTGTGTGTGTGTGTGTGTGTCAGG